>NW_028301602.1:21818181-22121212 GCF_987345545.1 Pholcus phalangioides
AAACTTAATTTAAAAAATGGGAAATATTATTTTTTATACTTCAATTATTTATTTACATAAAACTTAAATAAATAATAAGTTACAGTAAAACTTCGCAGCAACGATACTCGGTATAATGGTAAATCCCTGTACACACATAACGATATTTTTTCGAATCTTGTTTGAAACTATCTATAGTCTGATACTACATTCCTCTCGATACAACGATATCCACGATAAACCACTTTATAACGATATCTTTTGAGGACACTTTGAAACCACTAAAAAACGATATTCTTTAAATTTCACTCAAACTCACCTTCAATACATTTTTCAAAATCCTCACCAGTATTAGTTCGCTTTACATCGGTATTTTGCACTATCGAATCTCCGAAAATATTGAAAAAATTGCCATGAAGCTACTTTCTGTGTAGTACACGAAAGTGCAATGCAAAAAAACTGTTTCACAAACATTTGAAACCGTCTCAAACATATAACTGAAGTTTATTCATCGAGTAATCGATTAGAATATTTTGGAAATACTTATAAATATGCATTTTATGGTGGTACTAACAACGCCAATTCAAAATAAATGCCAACAGCATAAATTTTTGGTGGCACCTGATGATATAGCTACCTTTTGATACAAAGATATATATATATAATGCCTCTTTTTACAATGACATTTTCTTAAATAATATTGTTGTGTAATGTAATTTCAGTTTTGAAAAATCGTCTATATTTGGTAAATTTTTGTTCCGATTCATTTTTTTTTCTCATAATTTATGATTGAATTTTTCTCCAAAAAAGTTTTTTTCTTTTTATTAGCTTATTTTATATAGCTTACCCCCGGAGGTAGTATATTGTAACACAATTGACATGTTTAAAAAGAAATACGATAAACATGTTGGGGTAAATCGAGAAGCTATCCATTCTTAGAATAAGACAACCATAAGTATTCTTTATGGGCGTTGTATAATATTTTATCATGTGTATATATTGTTTATAATTTTTGTTAATTGAATTTTTGAATTGGGTTGCTGTATTTTTGAAGTATATGACATCCATATTTTTATGGGCATCTTTTTCTCAGCCACCTCGTGGGGCATTTTGCCTGTTGTGGCGTTGTATTTGTATTTGTATTTGTATTAATGATTCTCGAAAATTACATAAAATTTTGTTTCGTCGTTTTAATATTGAAATTTATTCGAAAGGAATGTTATCTGAAAAAAAAATTTTCTTCGTAAAAATTTAAGGCAAAAGAAGACATTAAATCAAAAAATGTATGCAAAAATACCCCATTACTAGTTCTAGACGAATAGAGGGGAAAATACTCTGAAAATTTAACCTAGATATATTCTAACACTGAAATTTCGAATGACAATGATATTATTGAATCGTAATTATTAAATATTTTCAATATGAAACAATAATCCACACACACGCAACAGAAAATTTGAATATTTCCACTCATTAAATAATCAATTCAGTGAAAGCGTATTAATTTAGAGAATTACAACACTATATTTCAAGAGATGACAAAATATATCAATCTATTTTAAAGTTATTTTTTTCATTCGATTCAATTGCATGTTTGGTGATTGTAATAATAATTTTATGAGAAATAATGATTGTGTCTTACCAGTTTGGAGGACTGGAAGCATATTTATGTAAAAAATGCAAAATAATTTAACTTGTTTATCCCTCAGGCGAAACGTATGTAAGTGAAAAAGCATTCACTGGAAATATTTAGTTGTTTTTCCGAAATTCCGTGAATTTCCAGGCATCTTGCTACTCGTGAGTTGCCGCTTCTTGCAATCATTTCGAAATTTGCGAGCGCTGTGATCACAGAAATCCTTTTCGGAACACCGAGAGCACTTTGTGACGTCACGCTGTCGTCTCGCTTTTTGATTGGTCAATAGTGATACTCTTCAACCACTGATCCGAAGCCGCTAGTTTCCTTCAAGGTCAAGTTCCGAAGAAATGTGGACTTATTCCCGAGACAGTTCCGATAGATCTCATCCTCTTAACCGAATTAGTTACTACGTAGAAACTATTCGCTCTTTGCTGCAAGGATTTCTTCTTGGTGCACGCCTTACTTAAGATAATAGTAATAGTTCCGTATACAGTACAGCCTACATATAATATAATAAAATATATAATTTATTTGTTTCCTAGCCGTATACTTTTGTTATAATTAATCTAATTATAAAAAAATAGAAATATAAACTTATAAGAAATATTATAACAAAAGAAAAATGCATAAAATTGCTATTAGCAAAAACCTGATAACGAATTATCCACACAATTCAAATCATCCTATTCATCAATATAAGGAAACCAACTTTCATAAAAAAAATCAAAAACTCTTGATAATGGTAACAAAAAGTGTTGAATGCTATCACTCGGGGCCGCAACTAGGGGGGGAGAGCAAGCGGGTCTGATGCCCCGTGCACAGAACCAGAGGGTGCGAAAATTTCCCTTTTTGACCTCTCCTTCAAAAAGTGACCTCTCCTGTTAAAAATTCGAGACAAACTTGATAATTTAACTAATATAATTGTTTATAAAATAATAACTAATACCATATCATATTGCTTTTTTCATGCGCTAAACTAATCAAAATCATGTCGCAAATTCCAATCAAAGAATCGTTACAGTTTGATTTTATAGGTGGCGCAAAGGGTTATGAATCATTGATGTTTTTCTCATTTATAATATAATACTGTTGCGCTATATGATTGTTTTCAATATTTTCTAGAAGACATATTTTTGCTGATGAAATTTTATTTTTACCCGTTTTATTGGTTATGGACAAAAGTGCCTATAAGAAAGGTGCCATTTTTTCATTGGCAAAAAATTTACAAAATATGGAGGTTTTGAGTCTGAGAATGAATGCTTCCGTGTACACAGAGATTTTTTGCTGAGTAGAAAAAAATTCCGTATGTTGTATAAGGCAGCATGTTATTTTGTCATTCCGCACAGATATCGAAATTCTGTGTGTAGGGAAACAGGTCTGTGCATGTGAAGTAAAAGACTATGTGCGCACTATCTGGAAAAAAAAACCAGTTAAAGGGCACATTAGATGTAAGAATAAAGCTTTTCCTTCTTGCCGCGAGCATCTCGGTTCTCATCATGCCCCCCCCCCCTCTCCGTGCATCCTGAAGAGGCCATGCAGGAACCTCTGTTGAATAGGAGCATCAACGATAAGATCTGGCACAATGATTTATGATAACAAATATTTAAATTAAGAGGTGCTGCCTAGGCCTTCTTTCATTTTGCCGTAGGGCTATGATGTTGTTGTGACGGCAGTAGGGACACATGCTTATAGATAAATATTCAAAATTTATACAAAAAATTGCCACGTTTTTAAGACAAGAAAAAATTTCAATTGGTCGACTGGTTTCCGCTCTACAAATTCGACCAATTAAATTTTTTTTTGTCTTAAAAACATGGAAATTGTTTGTGTAAATTAAAACGAGGCAAAGTTTCAATTTTTGTGAATAAATATTCAAGAGTTTGTTCGCGTTCTGTAAAACAGTCTCACTGTCATCACCAAGGGTTCCGCGAGAAACTTTACATTGGAAACCCCTGATATAAAGAACAGATAAAAATATATAAAAATTGGCAGCGTCCAGAGGAATGGGACATTCCGGAGCTGAAACAGCACCACAATAGAGATTCTATTATGGTGTTCGCTGAAAGAGACATTCTTCAGAAGATGGACAAGGAATCCAAACTTGAGCTGGAGGGGGGAGGGGGGGGGGGATTCAACTAAAAAAAAGAAAGTTAACTGCAAAAATATGCTCATAAAGAGCTAAAAAATCCTTAACAAAAAAATAGGAAAAAGGCCTAATTTTTTTTTTTTTTCAGAAACCAGCTTCTCCAGAGATAGGTGGCATTTTTTGGAAGTACAAGAAACAAGGTGTTGAGATAAATTAAGCATTGAATAGCATTTCAACACTGAAAATTACTGTATTTACCTGTTCTTATTTATCCACTCGCACTTTCCCTTCAAAATTATTTCGATGTGTAAAAAGCTTCGAATTTGAAAACACTATCACATAATAAATCTGCCATAAAAAATGCCGCCCATGCAATCATGCCCCCTTAGGCGGTCGCATCGTCGCTTCGTGCCTGGCGCAGGCCCTGCAGTTGAGCGTAATTGATATCTTCCAACGTTGAAAATCATCTTTAGTTACAGAAAAGCAGCTCTCGGCATTCATGTGGTTTTTTTGTTTTTTTTGTGCGTTATTCTACACTCACTAATGACCATATGACCCATATTTTAAGGGACACACCTTTTTTCTTTTTTTAAATAAGAGCTTTCGAAAATAGTTCTTTCCTTATTTCATCAAATTCATTTGAACAAATGTAATTCAATGACATCAAGTTTATACCAAATCCGTTTGAAGAATTGAATTACTTTAATATGGCATGATATCGCTCTCCATTTTCTTATGCAAGATATACAGAAAATTGTAATGTTGCGTGAAGATGCTTGATGCTTACTTTTTGGAAACGTCGAATTTTTCTTTAGGAAAGAAAAGAGGGGTTCGAAAACTAGGTTCGATTCCCGGCAGAGGCGGAGATCAATTTTTCTTTCCTTTTCAAAAAAAGAAATTTACAACCATCTTTCCAAAAAAAATAAGCATCTTCACACAACATCCAGTTTTCTGTGTATCTTGCAATTAAGTTAATGGCTTTTAACTTAGGGGTCATTCAAGTATTGCGTCAGCATTGATGGGGGGGGGGGTGTTTCCGATTTGCTGATTTTTGATGACAAGGGGGGAAGAGGGGTTCGGATGATGCTTACATCATCAAGCAACCATTACGAAAATATGAAATATTCTTAATGGCATCTTACCAGCAGCTCCTAGAGATAGAAGGTCTCTGCACTGTTTGCCATAAACGTCATTCAGACTACCCAGCAAGTTTGCCAAATTTTGAAACACTGCATCCTATTTCGTTTCTTCTTATTTTGGCGTTGAATTTTCCTCATTTACTCACAAATACCGCATAGTGATTGGATGTGGGGCATAGAAATCGTCGATTCTGAGCCCGATCATTTCTTTTCCTCAGAACGATGATACTGGCTCGAGCAGGGAATTTTTTCTCCTGAATATTCTGAGGGAAAATGGACTACTTACTGACGTCACAAGCAGACTGCGGAGGCCTTCTATCTCTAGGTGCTGATCTTACTCGGTGCGCCAAAAACGAGGAAAATCTTTCGCTAGTTTGTGGGCACCTGGGCCCGAGTGGCGCCGTGCTAGGATGCTCGTCTGCCGCTATGACTGTTATCATCCAGGTCCATGGGTTCGAATTCGGGCATAGAACGTTAGAAGTAAGGTCTTTACCTACCGAGCTTGGGGCGACCACCGATGGATAGAGCCTTCATTTCCCACCCAACTCCTCTTCTTGAAAATTGCCGTATGGTGATATATGACCACGCGGCAATTACCGTATGGTGATATATCACCGGAGTTGGTGTCCGGTAAAGTAGTAGCCAACAAGACAAAGCCAACATTACCAATCGAATTAACTACCCAGGACCATGATTACGTTCAGTTGATTTAAGTAATTAATTATTTACCAACACGAGCTTGGGATTCAGCATAATCTTAGTTGAATATGACAAATTCTCTGTTTATGACAGAAAATGAATAAATTACAATTTGAAAAAAAAGTTATTTTGTCTGATTTTACTGTCCGCTATTGGAAGCGTCCACTAACCGGGAGTGAAGTGACCTTGAATCCCTTTTCCACCGGACAGGGGATCTACTGGTACGCGGACCAATACAGTGGTCTCGGACCTGCAGACCACCAACACTGCTGTATATCGTACCTTCCCAATTAGCTAACAAAACTTTTGGTCCCATGAGTGTCCATTATAGAGAGGTTTTACTGCATATTAGGATCCCCAATACGGTAAAATACGGAACATCGCCAATTATCACCAAAAATGATGCCAGAGGTGAGAAAAGTGACCAATTACTGCTAAAATCACTAAAAATTGCAGACCATGGGTAATGAAGGAGAGTTCTGCATGAATGAATGAACGCCAGGGTCTCAGCGACCGGACTTATCCCGTTGCCGAGATCTCTTCCAGCCCAGCTTCGTGGCAGAGTCTGGAACAAAGTGAGTGTGTACACCTAACAGTCTGAGTGTGTAGCTGGTGTTGTCTAGGATATTTCAGTGCTGCCATCTATACTTCAAATTGTGAGTGAAGTGTAATGATTGAATATTTGTAACGTTGTAGGCCTGTTGCTCTCTGTGGCGAGACTTTTTAACGGGGAGATCGGCTCGCATTCGCGCATTGAAGTTGGGAACCACAGAAAACCAACTTCAGCCGACCACTTTTGTGGGCACCTGAACTAACATTCTTCCCAATGATAAATCCCTTACAGAGCCACTTCAGTGATCTCTAAATGTTTCACGGATCCTTCAAGTGCTCTGGAAATGTGTCCGGGCCGCTTAAGTGCTTTGGAACTGTGCAATGCATCACTCGAGTGATCCGTAATTATGCCACGGATCATTTAAATTATCTGGGAATGTTCTGTCAAAAATGACTAAAACTTTGCTGACGTAATACTTGAATGGTCCCTTAACTACAAGATACTAAATAATATTAGTATCTTGCAATAATATTAGTATTTTGCAATAATATTAGTGTCTTGTAAAATAATATTTCATCGGCCGAATTAAGATTTGGATTAACTTTTCACTTTTTTTACTTTTATTTCTCTTCCTGATTCCTTATATTATTAAGGCAACTGACTAAGTTCAAATACCGAATTTTTTTCAAAATTATCGAAAATGGTTATATAAATTCATTTGCAAGAATGTTTTATACAGAATCCAAAACTGTTTTATTCTTTGGCCGGGATTAAGTTTGTTAAAAAATGATTTATAGAACGTGAAAGGAAAAAAAAAACTAATAAGCCTATTAGTTAAATTCACTCGAATGTAACCGATACGCTTAACGGTTGCATTTTTCAAGTCTTATAAGAGAACTTTTTACTAAAATTTTTATAGTGCAATCTCGGCCTTATACATTCAATAAATTAAAACATAGTTATGGGGATGATTTAAATCATTTGGAACAATGATTTCAAAGGCAAAAAATAATTTTCAAACGAGCTTTTTGAAGATTCAATTTTTGTTACTTCGACAATGATGCTGCTGACGCAACAGCCTGAGTGATGCTAAATTTCCATTACTAACTGATTTTCCATTACCGAAATCCTTTACTAAAACAATATTAGAAGATTGACCTAGGAAAAAATCAGAAAGGGAATGAAATGACTTGGACAATCGAGTAAATATTCATGAGGTAGCTCTACAAGTTCAGATTGAGAATGAAGTCACTGGTCACTTCTAAAGACAATTTTTCTTTTATAACACGGCCCATTTTCAACTTATCTAAAACTCTTCAGACTTTCCAACAACAAATTCTGTAATTGTGGCGGTAATAGGGACCTACTGCACTATTTCGCACTGTGCCCGTACGCTAGTGATGCTCATTTTCCACAGTTAAATCCATTTTATGGAAGAAACAAGAATTAGATCGAAAGTCCTCACCAAAAAGATAGAAAACCTAATAAATTTTATGCAGGCAAATATGCATATATCGTGTAGTCAGACTAGACCTTTTGCTAGCCCATCGCCAGACTCACGCAGATCTTCAACTTCAATTTTATCAGATTACTCACCGCCTATTACTCGAAGCAAATCCCTGATACGGAATAGACTGAAATTGTGAACAGAATTCAATAACCTTTATACAAGCTGATTTAAAACTCAACGTACAAACTTTTAGGGGCGATAGAAAACACACAAAAAAATAGTATGACTGGAAAACCCAACCTGATCAGCTGAAGGATAAACGAAGATGCAGAAATGACAAGCCAATAATGGGTGGATAAACTCTTTATTTGGCGATACATTACATGATGGCAGTACGTGTACGCATTAAGTTTCCCAACAAGTGCTCAAAATTCGTATCATCCACAGAGTTATGCACTTTTACATTTTTTTTATTATTACTGTGATACATTCCTATGTGATACTGTGTTTCATGTTTTTATCTTTTCTACCTCTCTAAAAGTTTGTACGTTGAGTTTTGAATCACCCAGTAGTTATTGTATAGATCTATGGCAGTGTGTTGCATGTCTGATGACTGGTCATATGTGACTGGGTAATCTGATGTATGCATTTTTTGTTTGTATTACTATCTCTGAAATGTTTGAAAATATCTGAATGTGTATGGGATGCACATATGTACTACAGTATAACCTCTCGATAACGCAAAACGATGGGATCAAAAATGGTGTCCACTTACGGGGAGTGTCCGTTAAGAGATACAGTGGAACCTCGTTCATACGACTTTCACTTTTATACGACATTTGACTTCCGTCGCAATTTGTATATGTCACTGTAAATGTGTAAACGTGATACACTGGTGATGCATAATCACTAATAGTGTGATTAAATTTCACTACATTTTTTATCGGTGATTAAGCATAATTCGTAAATAACGTTGGAAAGTCTCATAAATATGGAAAAATCTATAACCTTTTTCTTCATTGAACCAATTAATCATTTTAACTGTATATGATACGTGCACTACACGTATTTTGCAATAACAATTAGATTGAAATAATAGTAAAGAAAATAAAAGCATTCATAACAAAATTATCCGTCTTGTAATGTTGGCTTTCATCATATGTTATCAACAGACAAAGCCAACATTACCAATCGAATTAACTACCCAGGACCATGATTACGTTCAGTTGATTTAAGTAATTAATTATTTACCAACACGAGCTTGGGATTCAGCATAATCTTAGTTGAATATGACAAATTCTCTGTTTATGACAGAAAATGAATAAATTACAATTTGAAAAAAAAGTTATTTTGTCTGATTTTACTGTCCGCTATTGGAAGCGTCCACTAACCGGGAGTGAAGTGACCTTGAATCCCTTTTCCACCGGACAGGGGATCTACTGGTACGCGGACCAATACAGTGGTCTCGGACCTGCAGACCACCAACACTGCTGTATATCGTACCTTCCCAATTAGCTAACAAAACTTTTGGTCCCATGAGTGTCCATTATAGAGAGGTTTTACTGCATATTAGGATCCCCAATACGGTAAAATACGGAACATCGCCAATTATCACCAAAAATGATGCCAGAGGTGAGAAAAGTGACCAATTACTGCTAAAATCACTAAAAATTGCAGACCATGGGTAATGAAGGAGAGTTCTGCATGAATGAATGAACGCCAGGGTCTCTGCCACCGGACTTATCCCGTTGCCGAGATCTCTTCCAGCCCAGCTTCGTGGCAGAGTCTGGAACAAAGTGAGTGTGTACACCTAACAGTCTGAGTGTGTAGCTAGTGTTGTGTATGATATTTCAGTGCTGCCATCTACACTTCAAATTGTGAGTGAAGTGTAATGATTGAATATTTGTAACGTTGTAGGCCTGCTGCTCTCTGTGGCGAGACTTTTTAACGGGGAGATCGGCTCGCATTCGCGCCTTGAAGTTGGGAACCACAGAAAACCAACTTCAGCCGACCAAGGAGAGTTCTGCGAATTCCAGTGGAATAAAATGGATTCCACAAAGTAAAACCTCTAAGTATGACATATAGCGGGAATTGTTATAATTTACGAGGTTCGGAAAGTGATTATTTATCCTTGATTTCAATAATATGCAACTGCGAGTTGGTTTCGGTGAAAATACGTGAAATAACGCAACATTTTTTTGCACAAAAGTCTCTCCACAGAGAGTAACAGGCCTACACTACGGTAGAACTATTAAATCATTTCACTTCACTCATACTTTGAGAAATCGATTACAGATGGCAGCACGATAACAAGCCTTACACAGAAATAAACGTCACCTTAGGTCCACAACATATACATTTTTCAGCATGGCCCAGGTCGGCCCAGACCATCTGCTAAAATCTGTTCATCGAGATAAAACAGATGTTGTCAGGAGGAGGCGAACGACCAAAATCTCGTAAATAAACGGGAATGTTCGGAGAAATACGGATGTATGGTCACGCCGTTTCCTCATCATCACATTCTGTTGTTATGACGTCATCATGACAGGGAAAAAAAATGTCACATCTGGGAAGTTCGTGGTGAAAAGCCAACTGCTGTTTCGTCTTACAAAATGTTTTGTGATGTATCTAAGGTAAACAAAACCACACAGTTGTTTTCGATACTGGACGCTACGTCGCAAAGCAGGTCAACCCGTTTAAATCGACTGACTTCTTCATGTATGTGCAAATTAAGCATATTAAATACTATACTAACGTAACTGCAACATTAGCAGTTAGTGTCACCTAGGACTGCCACTTGTGGGAGCTAAGGAAAGCTTTTCGCGGATCGCCGTTTCTCGGTGAGAGAAGTGTTGATCGATGGCCAAGTGTGGTTCACATGCAGAAACTCCAGCAGCGATCAGTCCTCAAGTGTTTTGTTCCCCCGGAGTCGGCATCCACGAGAACGACGTGCGCGCCATCTACGACACAGTCGCTTACGGTCGCCGTAAGATCAACGACGGATTCGACGAACGCAGCATCGAAAATACGTGGCTCGAAAAAATGAAGCAGGGCGTCATCCTGTACGACAAGTCCAAGTTCCGGCTCCACAAAGCTCGACACGATGGCGATGGCAGCAACGCTGTGACTCTGGAACTCGGCCTAACGAGTTACAAAGACTTTATCGGGACGAACTGTTCGCCATATGGGAAAGAGCTGCTAGGGGGATCCGGTGACGAACTGCCTCCTCGTAGCTCCGACTTCTTGGCCAATCCTCTCGGTGTTGGAGCTGTGCTGGAGACAGCTGATTCGAAGATCGTGCTCTTGATGAGGAGTGAACTGTGCGCCGAATCGCCTGGGTTGATGGACCTGCCTGGGGGTCACCCAGAGCCAGATGTATGTTAAATTTATTGACGCTGATTGGTGATGATTTCGATGAGATGACGAATGCCCATACAATGTTAAAATAAGTAATTCTCTTCCTAGATGATATGTTGATGTTTGCGAATGTGAGCTGATCTCCCAGTTAAAAAGTCTTGCTACAGAGCGAGCAACAGGCCTAAGATGGTACAAATATTTTGTCCCTACACTTCACTCAGGGTTTATAATATACAGGCGATCCCGCTTATAACGCTCTCACTTAGAGTGTTTCCCTCTTAGTGGTTTTATTTTTGTGGTGTCATTATAATTTCCTATTTGAAGAGTTTTCCAGCTTACAATGTTTTTTTTTCCCCCTGCCGTTTTTTGAAAAGCATTATAACTGGGATCCACTGCAGATGGCAGCGCTTTAAATTAACACACGGCACTATATATGAACTCCGATAGTTAGGTACACCCACCCACGCTTTTGGCATAACTCAATCGATAGTAAATTGCCTGTGGCAATAGACCAAATTTGTGCTTGGTTTGAAAGAAAAAAAGGTAGATGATATGTCATGTAAATGAAACTATGAACCTCTCTCTCCTAATATGAAGTACAGAAAACTGAATACAGAGCGAAGGTAGGATCTTTGCTTTGTATCCAGTCTTCTTTACTTCATATGATATGCCATGTGTTCACTTATGGTGAAATATGATGGAACAGTGGGCTTCATACAGGGATCCAAAGAGAGGAGGGCAATCACCCCTTCCAAGATATATGGGGAAACATTTGTCTGTCCATAAAATATGGGATAGTCCGATAGTCCTACACACTAAAAAACTGGGTACAAACTCAACCAATATCTATTCGCAGCTGAAGAAGCCTGCCTCTGCTTAATTCGCAGCTGAAGATGTCTGCCTCAGCTCTAACCATAGCTAAAGGTATCCACCTTTACTCAGGTGCATATCCATAGGGAAGAATGACCATCCCTCCCAAGAGCTAATTAGAATAGGAAAAATTTTTTCTGTCCTGTAAAATATGGGAATTATCAAATAAATTTACAAACTTTGTCACTAAGTCCTGAATCTGCGCCTGATGGACCTTAAACTATGCTTTCTTTTCACATAGCTGTGACACACTCACATATTTTGTAAACTCTGTTCTTAGGCCTAACCAAAATGAGCATGTGTGCATCTTTCTTTCAAACCAACCACAACTCAGGTCTATAGCCGTGGGCAATTTGCTATTTTAGGGAATTGTTGTGTCTGAAGTGTAAGTGTGTGTATCTAACAGTCTGAGTATGTATCTAGAAGAGTTGTGTAAAATTTTTAAGTGCTGCCATCTATATTTCAGAAGTCAAGTGTAATGATTGAATATTTGTACTGCTTGTAAGCCTGTTGCTCTTTGTGGCGAGATCGGCTTGGATTTGTGCCTCAAAGTTAGGAACCACAGAAAGCAAACATCAGCTGTAGTACCAGTGGGGTTTGAACCTGTGACCTTCGATGCGAGTCCTGTCACTATGACTACTTTATCGCCGTAGTGGCTATGTATGTATCTACAGCAGGGGTTCTTAACTTATTGGTCACTACCCAAACTTGGATTGCAGGAGCTTCCAAGCTGGATTCTTCATATCTGATAATAACCAGAGACTCTTGAGCTGTAGGTCACTACTTAATTCGCAAGGGCTTCCGAGATGCATCGTACAAATTCACTTTCAGCCAGGGATTCTATAACTATGAGTCAGAACCCAAACCTAATTCGTAAGGGGCTTCCTATATGGGTTGTTCAAATCCACTAATAGCCACAGGCTCTTGAGCCATGGATCACAACCCAAACTTGATTGGCAGGGCTTCCAGGAAGGCTTGTACAAATCTTACAGCTAAGGGTTTCAAGTTACTACTATTACCACTTAGCTATACATGCACCTCGTACATATCCCTATGCAGAATTTCGAAATGGAACTGAGATGTATCATATGAATCTACTCACAGCCAAGGGTTTCTTAACTACGATCACTGCTCAAAAGCGATTCACAGAATCTTCCTAGATGAGTTATACGAATGCACTTACAATCCTGTTATAAATGCTTTTGTTGCGTCACTGGATTCACTGATTCAGTAGAACAAACAGTCAAATGGGTCGCAAAACTGATCTTGTTGATTTTAAGTCATGATTGAAAAAAGTTAACAAACCCTGTACTACAGTCATGGCTGTCTTAAGGCCATTGTGGGGCCCATGGGCCAAGTGATTTTTCTGAGGTTCTACCAGGCAAATTTACTTGCATACTCCTAAAAAAAGACAAAAACTCCTGAAGTTTTGGAAATCAGGGGTGGCTCTAGCTTACCTGCCATCCTGGTGCAAAGGCTCATGTGCCGCCTCTAAATATGACTCTGGTGGGAGACTGACAGGGACCATCTTAATTTTTTTTTTCTTGTTTTCTGTAGAACAAAGCCATTTGCTGAGCACAATCTTAGGTGTGACCATATGGCTCACTTTTTAAGAAACCTTCCCGGTTTCAAAGCAGCTTTTTTGCTTTTTGGTTGAGAACACTTTACCGACCTAATTATATCAAATAACCCAATCTTCAAAACAGTAGTTATTGGTGAGCCATCATCTCTTATATATCTAAAGAATGACGTACATATAACTAGGTTGACTTTCATTAAGAAATTTATTTTAAAGGCGCTTCTGGTTCTCCAGACACTGGACAAGTGAGATGCACAACAGATTTTTTGCTTTTATTTGACCATTCTAGATAAAGCACAAGCTGAAGGCACCAAAATTCACACTTGCCCCTTGTGATAGACTACAGGGCAGTCATGGGCTTCACTTTTTAGGGGGTGTTAAATCCAAGGCGAGAAGGTGAATTTTTTTTGTCAGGAATTGTTGGGATAAATTGTGAGGGAGGGGGTAGGTATAAACCAATAGTTAGTAGAGTCCTACTAAGGCCTATGATGCTGCCCAGGTGCACTACACCTTTGCTTAAGCTGCCCCGAAGGAAGTGATAAAGCATATTTTGCTGGGAACCCCATAATCCTACATAGCCCCAGTGGAATTGCAGTTGTGCTAGAACAAAAATTGAAAGTAATTGGTTGTGGATAAAGTCGTTAAACATATTAAAATGTGAAGCATCAAAATTGGAAAATCTTAGATCATATAATAATGATCCGGTGATTAAATTTTTTTTTCAAAATATTAATCACATTCAATTTCATATAATACTGAAATAAAAGAAAATTATATTTCCAACCCTATCACAGGGGAAATGCAATATCTCCCCTAACTTGATGCTTCATATTTTGGGAAACTAAGAAAAATATCTCTCGCCTCTTTAAAATTTCAGAAACAACAAGCTCAAATATTATGTTGTTGTTTTTTTTACTTTTTCAATCATGTTCACCAACAACAACATGTCAGATCAACTGGCAGTTGGAGGAGCCAGCCTTTGCTCTAATCTTGATAATAGTAAAAGAAAAAAAAGTATTTGAAGTATATAATTTTCCCCCCTTTGGGTGATGCTTACAATATAAACACATAGAAAAAGAGTGTCTCTGTTCCTTGGGTTTTTTATTCTCAGAGTTGGGGAGGAGGGGGGGAAGCACTATTCCTTGCATGAATTCAGAATAATGTCTTCTTGAAAAAAGATGTGGCATTTTGCAGATGGTTTAATGATTTTCCACTATGGCAGTCAGTAGCGTATTTACAGTGTGGGGGGGGGCCCTTAGTGGGCTCCAGCCCGGGGCAGCGAATTTGAGGAATGAGTGAATGAGTGTCAAAAGAAATTAGAATGGGAGGAGGACAGCAAAATTTGTATAAACCTCAATAAATCTGCTTGTGCCCAGATAACAAGAGACTAGGTTAGTAAGTGGCCAAAAGAGTGACTTGGAGAGTTCGCAATCACATGAGTGAGCAAACGAGGGACATAAAGCATGAGCAAGAATGACAGAAAGAGTGACATACAGAGCAGGCGACCAGTCAGTGAGTGACCTAGAACATGAGCAAGTATATGGATGACCAAGAGATTGATCTAAAGCATGTGCAAACAATCAAAAGAGTGTTCTATAAAGTAAGGAACCATGTTAGTGAACGACCAAAAGAGCGCGACCTAGAACATGTGCAAGCATATGTAAGGCACATGAATGACTAAAAAAAGTGACTTGGAGAGTGTATGAGCATAGGAGTGATCAAAGGAGAGACTGGTGTATTTACAGCAGTGGGGAAAGACCAAATGGATTATATAGCACAGGGTGACGAATTCGGGCAAAGAGTAGTCAAGAAAATTGGACTAGAATGAGAGAAGGGTGGAAAAATTATGTAGCGCACAAGAAGTAGGAAAACCATAAATGTGCCTCAGGTGGCAGTTATAACGTGGATCAGAGAAATTAAAAAAACTGCATAAAGGGTCAATCTATAAAAAATATAATTTTATTGAATTTAGATTAAGAAAGTTATATTTTTTATTCATAGGAAGTGAAGTCCAGTGGGGAACTTGATGCTAGTGACACCAAAGCCATCGTCCATGAAATCTTCCATTCCATCCTCCGGGAAGTAAGAGACGAGGTTAACATTCCAGAAGAAAATCTGAGTGAACCAATACTTTTAGGAATTTGCTTTAATGAACTGACACTTTATAGACCATCCGCTGAATTTTTCATCAAGTTAGTATTTTTCCTTGCTCTATTTATTATGCTGCTCTTTTTGAATGAATGCTTTAAAAGAAATCATTGGTGTTGCTTGGAGTTTAACAAATCCTTTCTCTGGCACTTTGATATTACAGTAGAAACCCCTTATCGGAATCACAGATAATCATTCGAGTATTGTTATCACTTTTGCAAAGTATGGAAGAGACCAATATCATAACATGGGATAAAGTTTTTGTTATCACGACTTTGGATTATATTATCAATTTTACTTTTTCCATCAAAACGTTCTTGGCAATTTGAACCGAAGGTTTAACCAGATTTATTTTATTTTCTCTGTTAGTTATCATTATTGGGCTGCAAGACTAAGTGAGAAGGTAAAGGAACCCTCCTGTGTTGACACACATCCCCATACTCAATTTGCAATGTTCTAATTGGATCACAGTTGCTGGTATGATCCATGCATGCATTGAGCTGCTTTTATACAATGAAGTTTTTACAGTGAAGGCAAATATGTGCAAGATGTAAAAAAAAACCCTTCACTTCTTTGCAGGGTTGGCAGGTTTTTGACACATGACAGTTTTTGATGGTTTAAACCAGCGGTTGTCAACCTTTTTTGACTCGCGGAGCCCTTTATAGTAAAAAAATTCTATGGCGGAGCCCCGTAGACCATTTTTTCAATTATTCATCAAAGTTCCTGATTTAATTTTAATATTTAAAAATATTTATAATGTTTTTAAATTTTACTGTTTTTATTTTCCTCGAGCGGCTGCGGAGCCCCTGGAGAGTGCACAAGGAGCACCGGCTGAGAACCGCTGGTTTAAACTGTCATATCAAAAACCCTCCATCACAAACCTGTCAAAAATCTCAAATATTGCTTTTCAATATAAAAATTCCTATTGGAAATGCACACTTTAATTGCATGTAATGTTTAAAGTGACTATGTGTTATACAAAGAATAAATATTTAATGATTCTAAAATAATTTTACACTCTCTACAGAATTATTTTGGATAAAATATATATGGTTTTTTTTTCTTATATATATAAAATATACAATTTGAATAAAGCATAGCATAAACACTGGAAGGAAAACTATGGAATGATTTGACATTATCTTATTCAAGATGATTCTTGACCTTTGAAAATTTTTTCAACTGCTTATATATGTGTGCTTTGATATGCACTATCTGCTGTACTTTTTTTACAACAGATAAGTGTTTAAAAAAGTTTATTACATCATGTATGCAATGTTGATTTCTATGTTATTATTAAATTATATATATAATCACTGATACTTAAAACAATACTCTTATTGTGTATAACATTGAAATATATCTAGCGATCAAAATACTAAATTGTAGAACTAAAATTTAAAGTCATTTAATTTGGCAATGCTAGCTTGTATATGAAGCTTAAGAAACTCCTATTAGTCAAACTTGTCAATGGTATATTTACTAGCATTTATAATGCAATGGTTTTCCAATTGAAGCTGTATTTAATTTTAAATGTGCAAAACAAATACTTTGGGTACAAGTCCTGGCGGTTCGGCTTTGGTTGAAAATACTCTTTAATACTCTGAATTTATACACCCCAAGCTCTAAGAAATTTTTAGATAAAAATAAATGAGTTTAATTAGTGTATTAACAGATTCTGTGTGAGAATTTTTACATGGAATAAAATTTTGGGCGGATCAGAAAATTTAACATATCAAAATAGATTCTCAGTATTTATAATTCAGAATATAAAACCCTTTAATCTACATAAAAGTAAGTATTTTTTTTATTTAGCATATTTATCAGGTTAAAAAAAAAACTATTTGACAACATTGACATTAAGTTTTTTACTGTTTTAATACTGATTTATTTAGTTTCTGAAGTTTATAACTTAACTCTGTGATGCCCCTATCATACATATTTTGAATAAGAAAATTCCACTCAGCAAATTGAACACAGGTAATCAATAGCTTAGATAAAATGAACCTCAAAACTATGTTTTATGTGTTCTAGACTCTTATGTTGAAAAATTCAAAATTGCAAATAATAATATTTTGTTTTAATTGTAATAAATTGATCATTGATCATTTTTGTCGCACCACTGTCATTTTCTGAACACGAGGGCTAATTAGACCGGGAACTACAATTTATTGTCGATTCTGAATGGCAGGCTCATTTTTTATACTCATCGAGAGGTTGATGTGCTATCCCCTCAATGGGGGACTTCCTGCGGTAGCAATTTTTTGCTGCAGCCAAGTTGCTGTTTTTGTTGTACTTCTGTCAGGAAAGTTTTCTGACAAGGACGAACCGGGTATCGAACTCGCGACATCTCTAAACATCCTTTGATACTTTAGGTGAGTATCTTATCAACCAGGCTACCGCGCCCTGTAATAAATTAATGCTTAAAAATAAAACATATTGTAATGTACAAAAAAGTAAGTTTTTCATCATGTTATATACCTATTTTGTTCAAAACATTATCAAAAAAGCATTCATTTAGGTGTTTGACAGTTTAAATCTGTTTTTGATGCATGTCATGTCAAAAACCCAACCCTGCTTCTTGGTAACTTTTTTTCAGTTGTCCAGATTCAGTTTTCTTCTGGAAGACTTTTTCCTAATAAATTAACTGCACATGAAAAAAGTACCTATCATAATTTATGAAAACATTGGGCAGTTACATTCTAACTTCTCACAGTGGCTAAACAAAAAAAAATAATAATGCAGGATTTTAGCTCAATGAAAAAAACGGAATAAAACACACAATGAAAAAAAAATCTTGCTTGAATATTTTGCAGTAAAAAAAAAATATATATATATAGTAGCCTATATATATTTAGCATTTTCATATAGTTATGTGAAAAAGAAAAATGGAGTTTTCCTGTTCGACCAAATAGGATGTATGGTTAGCATATTGGCATCTGCATTTTCCGGATATAATTATCAATTGTTATTGTGCTATCAGATACCTCACAAGTCCCAATGTGATCACATTAAGTGACATGCACTGTATTACCCTTTGAAAGTAGAACTTTCAATAAGTGTCTATGATGAAGTATTTGAAGCCAGGTTGGGGGTAAACAAAAAGTATCAAAAATTCATTTGATAATTGATTTTAGTGGTGGTTTTTGTTTTCCTGGCTGTGTTCTGAAAATAAATTTTGATACATTTGCCTCTACTTCTTTTATGAAAAGTTTCAATTGTGTCAGGAGATCACTGATTTATACTTTCATAGACAATATCAAAAATTTCGCCCAGGTAGATTGGAATATTTTTCAACATGACAGTTAACAAAAATGTTATAAATTTTGACAGGTGTTCACTTACAAGCTCTGAAGTACTCTCAAAATACAACGAGCAAACACATGCTGAAAAAGAGGAATCTACTCATCTGGTATTTATAGATGCAACAACTTTTAAAGAGATGAAGAAAGAAAGAAACATTGCCATGTTGGACAGATTCACACCTTCTGTAAAAGGAGCAGTTGAACTCTTTTCAGCTTATTCACCATAATTGAACTCATTGAAATTACGAGACAAAAATTAAAATGTATGGAATTTCAAACTTTGTGATGTGCAATCCATACATTTTTTTTCACTGTTTTTCTCCTAGTGAAGACAAATTCTATATATATTTTGTATTTAATAGAAGTTATTTGGTGGGAAGAAAAAAAAGTAGAATCAAAATCATGCTTCTTATTCTTTGTTTTATAGAAATGATCATGAAACACACAACACACATTTTCAACATAGTGCTTATTAAAGAGCACTCAAGAATACTTTAAGCTTACACATGCTACAGAGTGTCATAAAAGCATACCACTAAGCATATGCAACGAATGAGTTTATTGGTAACATTTGCTCAAATACAATCAATGAGATTATTGGTTGCATATGCTCGAAAGTGGCATACATTCTTGCTCCTTGAAAATGTGCCACTGGCCGCTTAAATGTTCTGGAATTGTACCACGGGACACTGAAGCAATCTGTAGGTGTGCCACTTAGTTAATTTTTTTTACAAAATTAGGTTTGAGGAGGGCAGGCCGAATCAGATAACACCCCCCCTCCTCGGGGCCATATTTGGTCTTATATATAGCTATAAAGGCCAAGGGCCTTTATGCTATTTATCATTGTATGGCTTAGAGGGTGGGTCGCAATGAATTTATTAAAGACAAATTTTGCATTCACATAGCCTTCAAATAACATCGAAATTAACAGAAATTGATTATAATAACATATAAAGGTATGTTCTTCCGAAATTTCAAATTCAAAAAATATTTTTTTGCATTAAAAAAATAAAGTTTTGATCGTGGGAGGGGGCACGAGCCCCCCTATGCCCCCTCCCCGTTATGCCTCTGATCCCACCAATATGCATTAGGATTCAGAGGAACGTAGCTGATGACGAAATTTTTCTGACAAGGCGGGGGGGGGGGGGGGGTAAAAAAATGGCAAAAAATTTGCTTACGTAATACTTGAACGACCCCTTATTCTTCATCAATATTCTAATGAAACTATCCCATTCAAGTAAGGATTGCTGTATTTTTCCAAATGCAGAGAGATATCAATAGCTTGGAACATAATAAAAATCCACAAGTATGCCTTCAATTTATGCATGGATGCAGAAGTTTAAAGACAGGATATGATGAGCATGTGAAAAATTACGGCCCACCATCGACATCAGAGACGCATTTCAGTTCAACATGAATGAGACGGCCCCAAACTTCAATGTTTGGTGTGGTCTTTTACACTACGCTGTAATTGATACTTGGTGAGAAATCGAGAAATTCACTTCACATGCTCAACATTGCCTGTGTCTTTAAACTTCTGCATCCATGCATAAATTGAAGGCATACTTGGTGAATTTCTATGGCACATCAGGCAAAATGCTCTTTGCACAGTTTCGGGTGATTGTGTTTTCATACACATTGCACATTCTCCCGTGTACTCGCCATTTTCATTTCTTATTGCAGCTGCTGAGCAACTAGCGCGTCTACCTCAGGCAATTAATACTAAAAAAACTTAGATTTTTTTCATTCTTTTGTCGCAAACTGCATTTCATTTCACCTTTTTGTATTTTCATTAATTTTTATAATAATAAAGATGTTTCTCAGACACCCTATACATATGTACACTTAAAATGGCAGTTTAGCTAACACTCGCATAAAGTTACAGAAAGTGAGTATACTCATAAAAATAGTTTACTTTGGTAGAGACAAAGGAAGGAGGGAAAAAATACCAACAGGAAAGTAAATAATAAAACACATTTTCTTGAATACAAAAATTGTTATGCTTGTTCAGATCAAATGTAACACACATATAAAGATTCTTGCAAGTTTTGCGCAATAGTCGATCAGTGCCAACTTTATCACTTTCCAGACAAATTGATACAAACAGTAAGTTCTATGCGTTACTTTGACCTTAAAATAAAACTTTTTTTGTTTTATACCAGCAAAGCTGGAATCTTTGTGCAGCATATTTTTGGGTATAAAATGAACAGCAGAAAAAAGAAATAATTTATTGGTTCACATTTTAATAAAATCTAAAGGTGTTAACAAAAGTACACATATTTCAGGTTGCAGTTTGTTCTATTTGTTTAATCTCGTTTTCTGGCTTCATTGCCAATATGGATTCAGGTATCTTTTCGATTCGATGCTGCAAAAATAAATGACACATATTATTATACAAGGATGACGTCACTTTCCGCTATCATATGAAGGTTTTAACTAGATGTTGCGAAGATATAAAGATATATTTTGGAAAGAGAGAAAATTCAACTGCCCCTGCGGGGAATCGAACCCACGTCCTTTCACTGCCATCTGGTGGCAGCGTCAGCAGTTGTGAGCTTGGCCTGAGTCTGGTCCGGCCGTCCATGTACGGCCCCTTTCAGTGTACACGAGCTCCAAGAAAAGATTGAGAGATTCGGTGCCTCTGTAGTCTAGGATGTGGGTTCGATTCCCTGCAGGGGCAGTTGAATTTTCTCTCTTTCCAAAATATATCTTCGCAACATCCAGTTGTTAAAACCTACATATTATTATGCATAGTATCATACACATATGGAACGAAAAATTCTTCTGCAATAGGCAACAATTGAAATTATATTGAAAATACGTGTGTTGGGTGGTATTGGAAAACTAACTTAAACAGTCAGACCAGCTTATAACAAAGTCAGAAAAAACAGTGAAAGTATTGTACACAAACTTTGTTGTATCTGTACTGACACAAAAAATTTATACACCTGAGCGAAATGAAACAATTAAAATTTGATACACATTTTTCAATAGTGTGAGCTTTCTTAAAATACAGATTAAACTGATCAAAAGGGGTTTAAATTGTTAAATTGTAATCAAAATCTTACGTAATTGATGATTATGTACATTTAAATGAAATTTTTTTTTTCCTTTATAGTATCATTGTGAACGTTAACCTTCTGTAGTGTTATGCTGAGGCGGAATCAGCATCACGTAAAACTGGTATTCATTGTTATAACAACCTCTTATGATCACAAG
Source organism: Pholcus phalangioides (assembly GCF_987345545.1). Lineage (NCBI taxonomy): Eukaryota > Metazoa > Arthropoda > Arachnida > Araneae > Pholcidae > Pholcus > Pholcus phalangioides. Next base: position 21,840,202 of record NW_028301602.1, read on the forward strand.
AAGGCCCCTTACGAATTAGGCTTTTTAGCAAAACTTGTAAGCTATAAAAAAAATTGACAGCATCCATGGACCTTCCTCATTTTTCCTCACTTCAGAGGAGGCTATATTATGAAATACGAACTGTATCAACAAAGAACCAAAAAAACACCAACCATCTGGATTGCAAAGGATCAAATGTTTTGCCTAATAAACATACAAGATGCAATGCTTTTTCTTTTACCAAGAACCTTGTCACTGGAACATATTTTCATCCCTTATTTTCGAACTTATAACTCCTTCTATGAAAACCTACTTACCATAGTAACTTTCATTGAGACTCCTTCTGGTAGATTCCTCTGGATGTATTCTAAGAATGTGTCTGCTGTTGATCCTGTTAAGTGTTTTAGCTGAAAAGAGAAAGAAAACCCCAAATATTATCATTCATTTACATTTTTCAATATCTGAACATTTAAAATTACCCAAAATATTTTTGTCAGTTTACAAAATGATAGTTAATGATGAAATTTTTTCGAAAAAGTAATGTTTATCCTTATGCAAAACAATCTCATACACCATACAAAAGCAGACTAAAGCAATTGAAAATAAATGAATTTACCTCAAAAATCCTGAAATATGTTCTCATTTCATATTGAACCCTGTGTTTCTTATAAATGAAAGCGGACTTGAGCAATGTCTTTCTTTCATGATGTTTCTTTGGTTCAGTTCTATGCAAAAAGAAAATATTTTGAGATCTTTATTTTCATCTATTGCATCAACTAAAATTATAATGAAAGCATAGAATAAATTCTACTCTCTGAAATAAATTTTTCTGATGTTCAGCCAAATTCAATGATCAAGACCCAACTACAGTGATACGAACTACAGGCTAACAAAAGCCTCAGCTTACAAATTTTTTGGCTGATGAATATTTTTTAGGTTTTACTGCCTTGGTCAACGGTTTTTTTTTTTGCTGATGTAGATTTATAAGCTAACTTAACATGGCTGTGTTATGAGCTTAAATTTCATGCTAATCATAATGAGTTACTGTCACACCAGCCATATTAATTTGTGCCCACCACAGAATTGCTCTTTTTTCAGATACACTTATTTTCTTCTTTCAAAAAGATTTGGACGCATTTCATGTTAAATGAGGGATTAAGCTAAGAGTGAGTGAAAAAAAGAAGGAAAAACAAAAATGAGCTTAGATTTGAATTTTTCCATTGCATATAGCGAGACTCTTAATATTAAACCGTTCAGTCTGGACATTCTGAGAGAGCCTATCTTTTTCATCTGTTTGTGTGTGAAGGAGAAATGAGCTCATTACACCATCTCACACACTTTCCTTTTACTATGGTTCGTGAACCCAGCTGCATAACATATATAGTGTAAAATAGAAATATGCCCAATTCTCCAAATTCTCCATCCAATTGTGAAGTTGTTCATCTCCACTTTTGATTACTTTTTTTTTATAGTGTTTCTTAGTGTTTTATGAAAGTTACTTCATGAAATTTTGAGCAGTTCCTTGACGAATTAAGCAATTATTTTCCATAGAAACCTATGGAAAGTCATGTTACGGTTAATGAATGAGATTCCAGAATAAATTACTTTCTTTGACTGAGGTATCACTGTACTGTAAATTGTGTCAACATGGCAGCCGAGCTGTGGTTAATACAAACACGGTTAATACGACCATTTCTAAAAACACGCCTCATTTGCTATTTAACTGAAATATAAATTTCAAGGCCATTCCAACAAAAAATTCAGTTAATATGGGCAATAAATTTTAAATATTTTTCATTTCTTTTTGATTTACAAGAAAAATAAAAAAACCATCATTGATAAATGGCCAATCTCAGACATGCCAACATTGACTTAAAGCTTGTCAGTAGTGAAGAATGTAAAGCTTTACAATGGAAAGTGGGGGGGGGGGGGTGTATCCCATAGGACAACATAATCATAGTAAAATAAAAAAAATAACTAAAAAATTCAATTAAAAAAGAATTTAATTTAAAGTCCATTAACACTACCTCGTTGGGCATTGTATTTGTATGAAATACAGCAACCCAGTGGCACTGGAACCTAGAGGACTCAGGCCACCTCCCGAAGCAATGTTCTGAGTTCGCCAAGTCCCTTAATAATTTATGAATAATCAATGCAATCCGAACCTGCATAGGCCCTTGTGGGTCATATATACGAACGTCTAGCAACCCTAGAACCCCCATCCTTGTTTTCTATGACAAAACATTCTTTCCTACACAAGTTCTGCGAGCTTGACCATGCACTATGTAAATGAGCAGGGTCTGGGCCCCCCCCCCCCACCCTCCCTCGCACTGATCTATTCAAAAACCTGTTTTTAGCCCACAGTGTGGGGCAGTTTTGACGGAAAATAGGTTTTGTGAGTTTGGGCATCAAGTAGAGAGGCAGGTTTAGACACAGCTTTAGAGATTGCCTTCCAAACACAGACAAAAGAGATTGGCTCCGAGTCTGTCTTTTCATGGACTCTCTCTCACATGTGTATATGAATTAATCGTTACTGTACAGATTGATGCAATTTTATGAAAATAAAGAAAACACCACAAGAAACTCAAAATACTGTTTTTTTAAAACTGAATTCCGTAGTATTCAGTGTCTCCCGAAGCTCTGTAGTTTATTGCAGCCATTTGTAAAAACTACGGACAATCCGCAGCAGTTGGCAACTCTGGCCAATCATAACTTTCTTTTGTTCCTGTTGGCTAGGTAAAAAACGCATAGAGCTGAATCTCATTAATGTGAAACCTGAGGGACGTAGGCTATCTCAACTAATTTTTGCTCCATATAAAATTCAAAAATTTTCTACATTATAGGAAGGAACCACATTTTTTTGCACAAAGTGTGGTGTTTCATATTAGGAAGGCTTGGCAGTATAAAACCGTAATTGTAGCAAATTTGCTCAAGCAATAATAAAAGAGCATTAAATGACAGATTCACCTTTTTTCATGTGACCATCTAGTTATTTTTTTGGTCTTCTCACACTTATTCAGTATTTTCATTTATGATAGGGCATAGAATTTATTAAAATTTTTAACTCGATCAAAAAAATTTCAATTAATTATACGACTGATCAATCAAATTTTAACTGTTTGAAGGCCGAACTATGAACAAAGTTACTTATTGTTTTGGAATTCGAGGTCTTTTTACATGCTTATACATAGATCAACTTTGAAATTTGTAGAAAAAAGTTTTTTTCTTTGTTTTTTACAATGTTCCACAAATAGGATACTGGCAGTGGGGGAGAGGTGAAAGTGGAAATTGGTATCACCCATATTCTCATGATTATTTATTTCTGGAGTACAGTTATCACATGAAATTTTCTATTTTCTACTACAAATTCAAATTCGCAACACATACCAGTTTTTTTAACATAAAAATGTAAGTAGAAAATTCAAATTTTTTTCTAATGTCCGCGAAAAAAGGAAAAACATATATATTTGATGGACCCGTTTGTTACATTGGTCACATTTGTACATACTGATTTTTTTGGCAAACCACATACTGTCCTTACGTCGCAGATACAATATAATGGCCATCAGATGTCCTGACATCTTTTTTCAGTTGAGGACCTGGATGAATAATTAACTCCTCCTTCATTCGTAGAAGGTTCATTGTCACTTCTCTTCGAAATTCCAAATGTGAAATACAATCCGCTTCTCGCAACTCTGAATTAATTATCCAATGTGCTATAATGATCATATTGGCAAATCTTTTTCAACGGAATCCAGAGCTGAGGTTTTAATCGGATTCTAGAAAGAATTTTTTTTTATCACATGCAATATTTGTTTTCGGATTGCTCAAAACTGTCTTGAATTTTTTTTAAACTTTCACATGAGTGTTACGCTTACGTTTCACTCTTTTTTTCTGCTCAACTTCTTTTGAAGAACATGTTTCTGCCGTTTTCTGACACCTCATCCTCATTTCTACAAAATTATCTAGCATTTCACATACATCAGTTGGAACTGTTGTTACTAGATCAATTTCAAGAATATCATCTTCATCTGTGATGTTCCCATTTTCATTAGCAGGTAATTGGCCTACGTCCTCTAATTCAGAATCTGAAAGCGTTTCTAAATATCCTACAGCTTCTTCTAATATGAGATATCTTTTTGATATGGTTACACACAGTTGAACATACCAAGACTATCTATGATTGTCGAACTCGGTTTGATTAGTCTGCAGTTCGCAAAAACATGCATTTCTAAGAATGCAAGAATAAAAAGCACTCACTCAATATAAACAATCTACCGCAGAAAGCACATTCCTCTGTGCCACATTACCAATGTTCCAAAAATGGAACATGCATATTTGAACGTGCGTAGCTTGTTAATGTGATTTAGTTTTATTGATGCATTAAGTGGTAGAAGCACACAAAATAATTTTCAATTTACTTCAAAATTGAAATTTTGGCAAATTTTAATCAAAATGGGTAAGAAAAGGCCCAAGAAATGTCAAATTTCAAAATTTGTCAAAAATGTTTATATCAACCCGAAGTTTTCAAATTTATTTCAAAAAATACTTTGAACTCTCCTCTATATACGATAAAAAACCAGAAATGTTTGAGTCAGTTTTTATTTACATATCAGATAAAAATTATGTTCCATTTCTGGAACATTGGCCTTTAAATGGTTAATTGAACACTTTTTGTATCTATATAATATTAATTGAGGGTGGTATAAACATATATTTCATTCATTGCATGCACCTATTCACCAGATATGAACAAATATAAGAATGGATTGAGAAATTTAGGCCGCCCGCATGAAGCAATTTAATGTGCTGAACATATTTGTCAAATTCTGGAATTTATTTGGATATTTGGAAATTTACACTTGGATATTTTCTTTAGAAAATCTGTTGGCAATGAATAAATCTGTAAGGCTCACATGCTGGCAATCTTTACATCGAGTCCATGAGCAGCCATTTTTGTGAACTTCTCATAACTGTCCAGAACAGCTCGATCATGTCCTCGAACCTCAACAAATACAGTTTTATATAATTTGTCCAGCTCCTGGATTTGCACATTCTGTTCAACAAAAATAAGAGAGATGTCTGAAACAATGCATTTTCAGTTAAAAGATGAAATTAAAACATCATAAGACAAAAATATTACAAAAGTTGCAAAATTTGTTGAGAAATTTTGTTTGATTTGAAGACAAAGATAAATTTGGGCTATAGACTTAACTTCAATACAGTGATACCCCTGCCAATGATGATTTTTACTCATAGTTTTTCAGACGCAGGCAATGAATGTCTCAGCCAGGCCTGGACAAGCGCCAGGTTGCCATGACAACAAAAAAATAGGTATCGCCACCTAATTTTTTTATGTCTTACAACTGAATTTAAATCTTGGGAAGCACAAGTTATCAGAAGTTATGTCAGCAAGTCTGCTAGCATAGAAAGAGGTTCCAAACAAGTTAAGGAACACACTATTTTGGATAAATTTTGTTGATAAAAAAATATCTGGCAACTATGAAATATTGCTGCAGCCTAAATTTTTTTTCTGATTTGTCAAGTCTTGGGCGTAGTAGATGTGTAATATTTTTCATTTTGTTGACAGGCTCCAGACCTGGATCAAAGCCAATCGTTGAGTGTGGACCGAATGATTGATTTCACTTTCCCCAGAAGTATGTGTTTTCGTTAGATACTGCAGAACCATAAGTTATTAGCTGAGTTAAGAGACTGGTTATGTGTGATCCCAACAAGTACCCTAATTGACGGGAAATGTCAGTCCTCTGTAGCTTAATGGTGAAGCACTCACAGAGACTGCAAGGGGTTGGTGGTTGGATTTCCCACAGAGGCATGGGAATATTCTTTCCGAACTTCATCTTTGTTATAGAGCATTGTATCATACAAAAGCATTGTATTGTACAAAAGAGCATACAGTCTCTTTTGTACTTCACATGAATATATATAGTAGAACCTCTCTTTAATGGAAACTTTTCAAGACAGTGAAACAGGGCCTTAATGCATTTCACTATGCTACATATTAACTGACACATCACCATGGGTAATTTACTACCAAGTAAGTTGTGTCAGAGTGTAAGTGTGTGTACCTAACAGTCTGAGTGCTTATCTAGTTTTGTGTCTGATTGGTCATCTATATTTCAGAAATGAAGTGTAATGATGGAAATTTGTATCATTTATAGGCCTGTGGTGAGACTTTTTAATGGGAAGATAGGCTTTCATTTGTGCATCAAACTTAGGAACCACAGACGAAACAGCTCTAATATAATCCATTTTTTCTTTGGCGACTTTTTTCGCATCATGTTTTAGCTTTTCTTCCCGGCCCCCCATTTTCTTCTGCTTGCTGCTTTTTTTTCTTTTTTTTTGCCATCTGCTATTATATTTTCTTTGGTATTTAGGTTTACCATTTTCTTCAGATATATTTTTTTACCTTGTTTTCTTTTGGTTGCCGGCACGGCAGTATTTTTTGTTATAGAAATTTCATGTTACCTCAGTGGTTTCTTATAGATGACTTTTTTGCCAGGTTGTACTTTATTTTAAATCGTGATTCCTTAGGCCTATTTATCCAAGTATGTTGTTTTGTTTGTTTTAGCCGTTGTTAGTTTTTCTTGTTTTGAAAGCCATATTATCATCTTTTTTTGTGATGTGTTGATTTTTTTCATTAGCAAGAAAGACGTCCAAATGCATGCCACTGTTTGCACACTTAATGACTTCTTGTCCTGCTTTCAGATGTTCTTCTCACCAAAGAAAAAACTGGTCAACACATCGCCCAAAAAGGATCACACAATAGATGTTTTTACATTGTTTAACAAAATTACATTAGCAGCGTAAAACTTGTTTGGCACCAAAAAAAAAATAATAATCAAATAGTCGGCAAATGTCTGAATTATACATAATCTGTTCCTTTATAATATTATTGTTGGTTTCCGCTTTTATGTTTTCTATGGTGGTGATTTTTCTTCAGGTGACCGTAGTATGTGTTTGGCTGTGGCAACTACCATCTGGGCTGCCGGACATGTTTGGCACTGAAAAAAGAATTGTAAAATATCTGGATTATACAGCATCTGTTCCTAAAACCTTATGGTTTTAAGAAAAAGCTATGGCCACAATTTCCATAGGTTTTATAAAAAATTATGACAAGAGCACAGAAAAAATATAAAGTTCTTAAGTGTAAATTCCAATTCATCAATTCCATTTTGCTGCTTGGCGACTATTTTTTTTGCTGCCATACTTGATTTGGCACTAATTGCTACAATTACCATTGAAACAAAAGGCATAATAAATAACATTTCAAAAATGCGCCAAAGCAGATGGTGTTGGCAACATTTAGCTATTTTGGTGTAGTCTGAAACTTGGCAACAAAAAGTTATACCGTATATTGAGAATTAACCGTTTCAAGAATCTGAAAGACAATGCTCATATGTAATATATGAGCATTGTCTTTTGTGGCAAAAAAAAAGAAACAGAGTGATTCAAAACTCAACGTACAAACTTTTAGGGGAAGTAGAAAACAAAAACAAAACATAATCACATAGGAATGTATGACCGAAAACCGCAACCTGATCAGCTGGAGGATAAACAAAGATGCAGAAATGACAAGCCAATAATGGGTGGAAAAACCCGTTATTTTGCAATGCTTTACACAAGGACAGCTATACCATACACAAGGTGCATGTCCACCATTTCAGTGTTCGTAAATTGTTACATGCTCTCTAGACCAGAATCAAAAGTTTACCCCTCATGTTCTCTGTACGCAATCAAAACTTTTAATGGCTAATGTGGCATTCCAGATACAGCGCCCTCAAGCGTGAATAACTATGGATGGTAAAAACTTTGAGCACTTGTTGTGAAACTTAGGCTGATGTTTATTTGTACTGTCCTCGTTTAGAGTATCGATGAATAAAGAGTTTTTCCACCCATCATTGGCTTGTTATTTCTGCATTTTTGTTTATCCTCCAGCTGATCAGGTTGGGGTTTATATTCCTATGTGATTCCGTCTTGTTGTTGTGTGTTTTCTACCTCCCCTAAAGCCGGGTTTTCCTAGGAGCAGGTTTTCTGTGCCGCGTGCAAAGTGAATCGCCCAGCGCGACACTCCGTCCTCTCACCAATAAGAAAAGCAGCATGACTGTTTTCCTACAGAGCGCAATACGCCTCACGACAGCGCTTTACGTCGGGCGTGATTGGACGACTGTCTCTGGAGGAGTCAAATGCGTCGTGCGCCGCGCGCTTTTCGCCGATGTTCTCCTCACTCTTGTGTGTTTTCTTTCCCCTCCAAACCTTAGCATGCAGACGACAGAGTAGCATATACTATAATATAGCCACCCTGATCTGATGCGCCACGTTAGAAAAACACAAACGCGTTGCTGCCGACGCGAAATTATACAGTTCGGTTCACGCGGAGCAAAACACCTATTCCTAGGAAAACCCGGCTTAACAGTTTGTACGTTGAGTTTTGAATAATGATGTATATTAGAGAAGTCACCAACACTAGCTAAAGATGATGAAGCAAGAGACTGCCTCGTTGCTTGAACGGGAATACAGCGACGAAAGCCATTAAAAATATTCCGAAGCATGTCTGTTCAAGGAAATTCAATCTCTTTAAATGCAATGAAATTCGGTCACCAACCAAAGGATTGTAAATAAACAACATCCACTTGGTACATTATAGTGAGCTGAGTTGTTTACTTCTTAGCTTCGGAACGGATTAATTTTCCAGAAATACGGGACTTATGGTCATATCACTTCTTCTAGCATTTTGATAAAATTAAGGTAGTTTATTGAGATAATTATCTACATAATTATCACTAAGTTAGTCCAAAAATTATTAATTATCGATTCTAAACATTCTATTCCATCATGAAATATCTTGTTGACTGTCCCTATGTATAAAAAAAAGAAACTCTCGTGACACGTCATTGTCGTGACGTCAGCAGAATCAGCAATCGAGTTGCTGACTCCCTCCTCTTTGTATTTCGACATTGCCTCTTGGAGCTGGGTCAGCCATTTTGTTTGTGAAAAATTGTTTGACGTTGTCAATTATTTATTCCATTTGAAGGTGTCACTTGGTTCGTTTCGCGGCCGAAACTATTTAACAAAAAACATCGTGAAATTAGTATAGTAATGTCAACAATGAATCCCGAATAGTGAGTATATATACAGTTTATCTCCGGGGCTTTTAAACCCATTTCAATATGGGGGGTCATTTTATTATGAAAGTGTTTTTTTTCCTCCTCCCTGAGCGTAGGGCGTATTTGTTTTCCTTCCACGCTCGGGAAGCGTTTATGAGAAATGTTTAATTGTTACGCTTCGTGTTCGATTTGAAGTCGTTATTGTGTTCAATTAAGCGCTAAATTATCTAGTTATTATCGCGATTTAAATGTTTAATTGCCCCTTTAACTATGCCTTTTCGTGCACAGGTATGTTGCGATGTTGCCGATTTTATCTAGCGTTACGCAAATTACACTGATAAAGTTTCAATTTCTGTACGTTGGTGGGAAAGACAAAATTAGTTTTTGACCGAAATTTTATCGTTAAATATTTTGTTTGGTTTTGCAGTTGATGTGTAGTAGAAATGCTTTTAGTGCATAGGCCTATTGAAAATTACAATTCGTTAATGCTCGTTATTACACAACGCAGGAAGTGATTGTTTCAGCTTAAATTGCTGTAGAAGATTGGCTACTTGTGTAATGACGCTCTTTAATATTGAATTATAATGTAATGCAAACAGTATCACAATTATCTTTTATGCAAACAATGGGAAAGTATCATTACAGCTGGTTTTTCCCGGACTGGGATTTTATTTAATGTAAGGGAGAACTTGTGATGCTGAAGTCCTCGTTGTGCTGCTATTACATTAAGTTCATGTCATAGAGAAGCCAACATTGGTTTCAAAAAAACTAGCTGGTGTTGGTTATGAGCAAGCCGATCTCCCATTCGAGAAACTCTCAGCAGAGAGCAGGCAGCCCTTCAACATGATACATGAAAATTCAAGCATTTACCATCTTCATTTCAAAATATGGAGCACGAATGGCAGCACTAGCAAGAACATGGAAGTATTATCACAGCTGTTTACCCCCCCCCCCTCTCTTAGTGGGATATTCAACGGGAGGGAGAACTCTCTATGGACGATGTTATTGAGTGGGGATAGTTTGATTTTTTACAAAATTCACACGTGTACAAGGTGGTCCAGAAGTCTGGAACAGTTTTTTTTATTTAGCAAAAGAGATGTCTGTTTGTATATGTATGCTTGTACAACTTTTCATCCAAGGTGAACATGACTGTCACATACTGGACGATGAGTTATTTAAAAAGAAAGTAATGTGTGATGGGCGGGGGGGGGGGAAATACCTATATATACACTTGTATATAAATGGGGGGGGGATTGATAGTTAAGCATCAAGTAATAGATGGGTGAAGGGGGAAAAACAAAATTAGTTATTGTGGTCATTGTGGCAACGTTTGAGTGCACTTGAAATATCAATTAGAGACAATAGGTATGATTTGAATAATTGAGCTACTGGTGGAAAGACAAAATATTTAAGATCACGATAAATATAATGGAAAAAAATAACTTTAATTAGTATGGGGACAAGTGCTTTAAAAAAAATATTAGAAGTGCACAAATATTATCAATAGATATCTTTTGAGGTACTCTTTGTAGTTGTAAAGAAAGGAAGCATTCTTAATTTCTATGGGAAGAGTTATAAAACTTAGGTATTAGGTGAAAAATGAATTTTTTAAATATTTTTGTGAATAATTGGCAAAGAATGTGTGGTGTTATGCCTAGCAGATGATCGAGTGTAAACTAATGGTATAGGGAGTACTGACATTTAAAGAGAAGTAACAGGCATTTATAAAAATATAAGTATCTAATTGGTAGGATTTCTATAATTTTGAAGAGTGATGGAAGGAGTATAATAGTCATTAAAAATTAGCCTTATAATTTTCTTTTGTAGTGATATAGTAGGTTTTAAGTTAGTCAAATAATCACTACCCCAAATATGTAAACTATAAGAAAGAATAGAAATAATGTGTGTTAAAAGAAAAGCTATCAAATATAAAAAACACGAAATATTTGAAAGAACAGTAATATAGGCAGATGTCCCAAAGCCGGATATATCTTGCTTTGGGCATATCATACATCAGATTTTTGACATATATGCCAAAAATCGGACGTATGTTGCAGAACAATTGGAAGGAATTTAAAAAATGTAGAAGATGCTTATATAGGAATTTTTTCTGCAGAACATTTCTGGTCAGCCGAGGGTGTGTTGCAGAACAATGTGAAACATTCTGCTTCAGGGGTCAAAGGATACATATATAGTGCCCAATGGTTATTCCGTGTACAGCAGAAACTTGTTGGAAGTGATGTCGCATTCCATCCGCAGTCTTTTAGAGTGTGTACATTTATCCAATGTACGGCAGATTTGATTGAGCAATGTCACCATCTTGCTGTATCTTTTGAAAATAACGAAACTAATTATCTCATCTCACTTATTGTGCAATTCCGTTTTCATTTTGTCGTGGTGGTCATGCGAGACTGGTGAGCTGCACCTTACATATCCGTCACCCCATGTAACAGACTTGACACTTGTCACAGAATATAAGTAATGTTCCATTTTGTACAGGTTTCACTGTATCGGCTTAGAATACAGTGAAAAACACAATCTAATCATCCAATAAATTGAAAATGTTAAAGAGGGAAAAAAATCTTGAAAGCAACTTAGAAATCTGTAATGTTGAGAAAAAATTCTTAGAAAGAGATACGAGCTGATAAACTATGGATTTCCAGTCTCGTGCTCTATCGACTGGTCTATTACTGGATGTTACCTGGAGAAGAAAAAAAAACTATCAACTTGTAAACATCCGCTTGTCTCTTAACACTTAAGCTCTCTCAGAATGAAGACTCAGAAATTACATCACTTTTTGTTCTGCCATATACAGAATAAATGTCCAACACTATATACATATCTAGTGTATAATGTAATACAGTGTCACAAAAGTTTGAGCATAGCACTAATTTTAGGTTAATATAAATTAACACATTTTGTGCAGAAATCCTGTAACAAATGAATAACAAAGACGAAACAGAAATCGTGAGCTATTACATAGCATAAACAATAAATATTTTTTATAGAAATTATGTACATAATTTTAATAACACATGATTGCCATTGTTTTTTATAATATCAAATACATGTTTTTTTTTTGTATAAACTGTAAGGGTTTATATTAATTCTGGGTAAATCAAACCATGTTTTCTCAATAGAATTTTAGAGTGCTGTAACTGAAAAGTATTTCTCTAAACTGTATAACGTGTAACGAAATCGCATAAGTTTTCTATGGGATTGAGGTTCTGAAGGCTGGCCAATCGAGAACAGAGACATACTTGTTCTAAATCACTTCTTCATTGACTTTGTGTGAATGGAATCATTATCTTCCTGAAAAATCTTAACTTCAACAACCTAATATATTTCACCAAATGGGAGATAAATGACTTGCAAGTGTTTCTTGGAACATTTATGAATTCTGACTGGAATATTTCTTAGATCATGTCAATAATAAGAATAACTATCATGGCTGTCTATAAATTCCACTTTTCATCACTGAAGACTATGCGCAGCGATTAGCCTGAATGCGACATGTGGTCTGGGGGTCCAGTCCAATCGTGCTTGCTTATATAGATGTTTAAGCAGGGTGCATGAACCATTTTGCTTTCGAAAATAGCAGACTTTATGAATTTATCAACAAACAGTTTCTCTTGAAATATTCAGCTTTGTTTCAATAACAGTGTTATGATTGTGGAGAATCCTTATATATATATATATATAGTAGGATAAATAGAATACAAGAGAAACGAAGAGGTAGTGAAAAAATGGGCCTATCTTTTGAATGACAAAAGTTCTAGTGCTGCTGACTTGTTCTTTCAAAAAAATATATATATATAAAAAGAATTATTAAAGAAAAAAATTTTTTTCACTCATAAAATTCAATTTTTCTTTAATAATTCTTTTTTGTATATGTATGGCAATATTTTAAATTACATTCCGATTTTGTTTTTGCACTAAATTATTTGCTTTTAAAATTCATCTTTGTTGCTTTTTATTTAGCACGCTATATATTCTACCTTTGGTGCTATATATAATATATGTAAATTTTTTTAAAAATAAACACAATATATTTCAGACAACAAAAACCGCACATAGAAAGGACGAGACATGAACACATAATCATATTGAGCTCCAAGAGGCATCCTTGCAAGCAGCCATATGGATTAAATTTTTATATTTTGCCGTCATTTTTCAAACTGTGTATTATGTTAATAAATGTTATGAAATAGACATTAGACACAAGTATTTCAAAAAGTTGTGCTGTAAAAATTTGAATTATACCAGATTTAAAATTGTGGAATTCCATTATTTGTATAAGAAATATATTGTGTCTATTCGGCTTTTTAACTGGTCAGTCGAGATCTTCTAGATTTTGGTTTATAATGCTCACCATGTACTCCCATTATACAGGTGCTTTGTTTAAATAAATTTAATTCAATGAAAATATGAGAAAGATTCACCTTAAGACCTTGTTACCCATATTCGCAATACTTCCTTGTTAGTGGATTTTGTCGTGGTGCTTGACTCAAAACATTCATGGTTCATGTAGCAACAATGAGAGACACCTCCTTTGTAGCATCAATCTGAAGTGGCATATTGATATTTATGAAAATTTGATTGTGCCTACACTAGTGCGATACATGAAATTTAATTTTTTAATGTTTTTCTTTGAAGTTAGTTTTTAAACATAATTTTTAAGTGCTAAAGTTAGTCCAACACCATTTTAAATTGACTTTGAAGTCTCTGTGAAGCAGGGTTGGCAAATTTTTTCTTTAGGTGGAAAAAACCAGTAGAAACTGTCCTGGCAAAAATAAGTTTTTGTTTTTTTGCCAAGTGGCAGAAATTGATCCCCCCATTTATGCATGTGAATCATTATTGTGCATTTTATTATTTTTCTGAATACAAATGAGGGTAGTTTTGAACACAAACCCTAGCATAAAACGAATGTATGTCTGTCCTTTATGCATTATTACACCATTCATCAGATCACTATGAAACTTTGGGAAGTTGTTGAATACACTCCCACAAAAGTTTCTGGCATCAGTTTAAAAAAAAAAAAAAAATCCCTTTCTTTCATTTCCTTGAATTTCCTTTCTTCTGAGATCGCAGCAATCAACAAATTTTAGAGTTAGGAGTTTTCCCCACTGCTGAAAAAAAGTCCTGAAAATAATGGGTTTTTGCAAAGCATCCAAAATTGATACATTTATATTTAGCATTTCAGAAAAAATGTAATACAAAAATATTGTTTGAAAAACACTCTGGTTTAAGATTATATTAACATGATATAATATATGCTTAATTTTATCAAAGAATGAGCATAAATTGTTCTACAAAAGTGTTTAAAACATTGAATACCTTAATGTTCACACAATTGTGTTTGTGATTAATGAAACCCGGATTATATGTAAATGCATTTGCATATTTTGGCCTTTTTTATCATTAATAAATGCATAAAATCAAATTTTTAGTATAAGTGCGTATTTTTTAAGATTTATTTAAGCTCAATTTTTTAAATAATTTTTCAAACAAACATTATTCATAAAATGTTCATAACATCAGTTTTTCTCCCGGAGGTGAAATTTAAAGAATTAATACGTATTTATAAAGTATTTTACAAATATTAACCAGGCTATTTCTAACCTAAGGCTAACCTAATTATAAGGCTATTTCTAAAGATATGTCAGTGTTAAATTTTTTTTAGAAAGTGTCGAAATTCTTTTCTTGCTGGTAATTTCATTATTGAACAGCTACAACAACTGAAAATTAAAAAAATGCCTGAAAATTAAAAATATGTAGAAGTTATTGAGTTATTTGCACATGCAGTAAGTGTATATGAGGGAATATTTTTTTGTAAATGGAATACAATTACCTACAGTGCAACCTCGCTACAATGATATTCTATATAATAAATCAAAAATATTTTTTGTTGATCTACAGAGTATCGTTAGGGCTTATACCAAGATTTCACTGTCAGGGTTGGTAAGTTTTTGCCATAGGCGTGGAGAAAAACCACGGCTGTCCCAGCAAAAATAGATCTTTTTCTAATCAATGCCTTGCATGCATTGCTATGTATTTTTCTATTTATTATATAAATGACATGGTTTTAAACTCAAATTTTTTGTTTAATAATCAATAATTTTTAGAGTTAAGTTTTTGCTATAGCTGGAGAAACTTTTAAAAAACCAAGTTTTTTAAAAGTTAACAAAAAAAAAGTTGTTTTTTTCAAAGGAAAATGCTTTTTGTCAAGCATTAAACAAATTGATATTTCTCACAGTTATGTCTAATATCATTTTAGAAACACCAGTATTGCAAATATGTCAATAAATATTGAATCATTCAATTACTTTCTCCCGTGTGGATTTCCAAATTGCTGCTAATTCTCAAATTTCCTCTATACCCACATCTTTGAAACCTTCTCCACTACTCCTGCTTTGCTGACTGTGACTATCTTTCATAACCCTTTTGGTTGGCTCCATAAAAATGTCCTTGGGCACATATTGTAGCCAAGTTTTTCGAACACAAGATAACTGTTTCCATCTTTACAGCTTGCACTAGCAATGATACTGATAGCATCAGTAAAATTCATCCATGACTTTTACGATATTTTTTGTATTTCGATCATCTGCACAATCACCATTTAGTACTGTATATAATATGGCAAGCCATAAATGCTCATATAACAACTGATCAAGCAGCTGAATGTCCCAGAATCCAAAGAACTTCAAATAGCATACCTTTGCTGTGAAGCACCTTCTTACTTCTAGAGAAAAACAATGTTTAAACCAATCTAGAAAAAGGGTTTTCAGTGTCTCTTCTGTCGTTCACAATTAATATTTTTCTGATGTGAAAATTATTACTGCAACAGTGTTTTCCAGAAAAATGGGAAAGAGACTGCAAATACAAAAAACTGAATACAGGGCCGTCTGTACTTACTTTTTTTTTTCTGAAATAATTACGAAATCATTGATATAGTACCATTTTTGAATACTTTTAATGAATTATAATTAATTTCTTTCCAGTGATTACCTGTTCAAGCTGCTTTTGATTGGCGATTCCGGTGTAGGCAAGTCTTGCCTGCTGCTTCGGTTTGCTGTACGTTTTTTTTTCTTTTTAAAACAGTTGTCTATGAATAGATCAGGAGTTCAGGTGAAAACAAGATATGTTCAGTGTCTGCTTAACCCTAAAATACAAATTCTTATGTCTCAGATGTAGAAGTATCGGCAGTTAACATAGTTTTTTATCTGCTTTTTTTAATTAGCATCTATGTAATATTGACCATAGAATACAGAGTCCTCTGAATTTTTGCTCCATTCCTCCCAGACTCCTGAAAAATTCTTCTCTTGCATTTTGACAGTGATAAAAAAACTTACTTTTAGGAGGGAAATAATCACAATGGATGCTCCCTGGAAAAAGTCTGTTGCTTGTGTTTTGTTTTCCAAAATGACATTGCCTTTGTGCCAACTCCTAAAAAAATTTTCCAGTTTTAGTGAAATGGAATATTTCTAGCAAAAGCTAAAGTATATGTATCAAACAGCTTGTATGGCCTGTGCAGTGTTGAATTGGCGAAATGAACTGTGTCTTGGATATTTTTGTGTCTGTGTTATGTTGAATTGAGTGTAGTGGCAACAGGTAATTCACCCTTCTGATTGACATTTTACTGAAAAATCGTAAGTTTAATTTGAAAAAAAAATTCAGTGTTTTTCCACGTGAAAATCTTAATTCTCATTCTCCAAGGCAGGGCTTGAACCAGAGGGTGGTGGGAAACTGCCCTAGTCACCCAGTTTTAGACTGAACAAAAACACTTATAAAAGCATAGAATTTCAGTGGTGGGAAGCAGCCAAATCAACTTTACTACTCAACCCCATGAAAATCCTAGTTGTGGCCCTGTCCAGGTCTGGTAGATATGGTAAATGGTAAAATTTAATTATTGTTGATAGTTTATCAAGCTTGATTTCTGGTCTCGAATAAAAATTTATTTGATAAAATGTAAAATTGTTTCATCAATGTTAGTTTTATAAATGCAATGCAGTTTTTGTGTGTGTGTGTGTGGCAATTTCAAATGTGAATCTTTCTGTGATGATTAAAAACCTGTATGATTTTTACGTGGAAAATATTAGAAAGTGGATATCTGATGAATTTGCCTCTGTGTGATTGTGCATCACTTGAAGAGGGGGAAAAAGTATTGGTTTTATGAAATAAAGTTCTAATCACAACTAGTCTGCTGGATAATATAACATGGTATACATGGGAAATATTATCCTTGAAAGTTTGTTTCAAGCATCAAGCTATAAAAATGAGTTATGTGATGTAAAGGTATTCTAGTTTTTGTAGATTGTTTTAACAATATTTTAAGAGCGATAACATTGAAAATTTCATTGAAATTTATTAACCTTTATATTCAAGCTCGCATCTGTTTTTTTTTTTAAATAAGCTTGCATATGTAAAATGTTACTTTGATACTGAAATTGGTCTATTTTCCCTGCAGGATGACACCTACACAGAGAGCTACATCAGTACTATCGGAGTAGACTTTGTAAGTGAAATATTTGTCCACAATCTGTAAAGAAATAAGATTTTCCATAGTGCTCTTCTGCAGCTTGTTTGATAAACTGGTTTTTTGTATAGGCCTATGTATCTCTTTGGAGACTGTAAATTATGTGAAATTTGAAAGATTTTTCCTTAAGGAAAATGGGTCAACTCTTCCTTGTAATTCATGAAACAGGGATAGAGGAAATTTTTTTACCCTTTGTTGAATTCACTGCATTGCATTTTCTTATATTATTATTGGACTGAACACAACACATCACATAAAACATAAATCAAACTGAGAAAAACACAAAACAAACTCCACAAAAGGTAACATTATGATGAGATACTGCGACCCAACAAACTGATAGTCCTTCCAGTGGATCAATATAAGTTAATTGAGTTATGCAATAGTCTTTAAAATAGCCTAATATGTGCAAATGTTCATCTCAGATAAACAGATATGGGAGATCCTAGCTTTAATATTGGAATAATAGATTATATTAATAAAATTAAGATTTCTATATTTATATAATTTTCACAGCAAAATGGAAGTTTGTTTATGAGGTTTAAGAAAAAATTCCTTGTTCAATAAAACAACACCTGGCATAGGTCTGTTGAGCCAAAATTTTGATCCGTTTCTTAGACCCTTCACAAAATTCTGAAAAATGTACCTTTTTGTAAAATTTAAATGAATGGAACCATAAATTTGGCATTTCATTCTTTTGTGATTTAACTCATTATTTTGCTTCCTATAAAATTTCTTATTTTTGTAAAATCAATGACCCTTTTCATAAAAATAATTAAAAATTTCCACAAAAACAGAAAAACAGGACTCTGCATTGAGAATGTTTTCATTAAATAACACTAACGAAAAAAAACCACCATTTTTCATTGTCCCTGGTTAGAAGCTATTTCTGCTTAGCTTAGCCTCCTGACATATCACATTATACATATATGGGTCATTCCGTAAAAAAGTGTACATTCCACACTTTTGAAATGAAAAATTCAAAATTTAATTTTCAAAATAAAATTGATCTCAAATTAGTTTTGTTACTTTGCCTTTGACTTGAAGTTCAATATTTCATAAATATTTTTCACTTATTTTGTAATATTTTTTGGGTTTTATGACTGAAAATCATGGATTTTGTCCACTCTGTTATGAAAACAAATATGACTATAAAAAAATAAATATTGCTATTTCTGCTGTTTTTATCTCTCAAAATAATGAAATCAGCTTATTTTTTACATGTATATTAAAAATAAGCAGTAAGTTTTTTGATTTTTTTTTCTATCGTTTCAATGGTTTTTTGATTTTTTCAAAATAGCACATGGAAAAATGTATTTTTTACATATATTTAGGTATTACAAATCAAAATTTATTTCTGACGCAATGGGTTGGTAATTTATAACGTAACATCTTAGTTTGAAGTGTTCTTAAAGATTTCTGTCTGTGAACTGCAAAAGTGCTTCCCGTTGCAGAGTGGACAGTATTGTAACAGAATGCACAGAAATGTTTAACTGAGAGAAAGATATCTCAAAAGTATTTGCATGACCTATTTAGAATATTTATTTTCCCAAAAATTATACAAAATGTGGTAGGTGACCCGGAAACTCTTTATAACCTTTAAAAAATATTGTAGGGATGTAAAATTCTCGAGAATAATCTTGAATTTGTATTACAAATAACTTGAGAATATTCTTATAAGTTCTTAATGAGAATATCCTATTTATAATGTTATATGTAATATCTAGAATATTCTCTAGTACATTGTTTGTCCCATTGCCCCTTCAGAAATTTTCTCCCCAATGCAATCTAATAGGATCCTATATGTTATACCTATAGCTTTTACCGCTCTACCCCCCCCCCCCCCCTCCCGGAACATTCCATCGTCCTTGGGGGGGCATAACACACAGGTTGGGAATCACTGCTCTAATAGGACTATACATTACTGGAGAATATTATCGAAAATAGTAAGAATTATTCTTAAGTTAAGTCCTTCAGATTATTCTCAAATATTTTCCAGTTATAGAAGTCCTTCCAAAGGGTATTCTCAAGAATATGTGATAGCATGTAATAAATTATCTCTATAAATAACTAATATTTTAGAAAAGAATACTTATTATTTTCAATAAAAATATTCTGTAGTAAATTAAGATAGTTCAAGAGAATATTCTCCTTCCTCGTCTCTCTTCCTGTCAAGGAGATGGGAATACTGAAGTTTGAAAGCAAGAAAAATTTAACCATCATGGCTGAATTGCATAACTTTTTAAGAAGTATGAGTGATACAGAATAGTATGTACATTGAAAAAAAACAGTTCTGTATCTTCTTAGAATGAAGGTGATTATATAAGAATAGCTTCCTTTATCAATCAACTTTGGTTTAATTTTTTGTTTGAACTTATTTCTGAAAATTTATCTAATTTTAAAATATATTTTTTAAGGTTTCAATCTTAAGGTTTCTGAAACCTTCATAACCAAACTTTTAAAACCTCTCATCATGACCCAGAGAATAATCTCGAACTAAAAGTTGTCATTGGGGGGTGATTATGCCAAAAATTTCTTTGTTTTAAATGTTTCAGACAATAAAAACTGATTAATATTTCATAATGTAAACAAAATTAGTAAAAAAATTTAATTACTTTAAAGAAAAATGAATATTCTCATCTTGCATCTACCCCATGACCAAATTCTAGAAACATGCATCCCATCCCTCGTAGTTGGAATTTTGGTCAGTTAAAATTATTAAAATCTGGTCAAAGAAAACAGTTCTGTATCTGGACTTGCTCAGCTGTATATATAGATTTTTCTTTTATTTCAAAGGGTTTTTTTTTTGAAATTGAATAGTAATTAGATGTTTGTATAAATCCAACGTTTGTGTCTCACATTAGTGATCCAGAGTGGAGTTGGGCCTGGAAACAAAAATATAGAAACATAATGGTTCTGTGCCATAAAATACAAAATGTATCGTTACATAACGACCTTTACTCGTACTGAAATGCCCCTTATGACATATCTCCCTGGAACTGTGCCTGGCATTGATTTTAATGATCTGTACTACTTTTCTTTACTTTCGTATTTTACTGAAAAAATAACACTGTAGAATGTGGTACAGGGTTTAAATTGAATAAACTTTTAATTAAATTGAATTTAAACCTTCAAAACTTTAGCTAAGAAACATTTACTTTAAATCCGTTTCCATTCTGTTGCATTGCTTGAGTTTTTGAAAGACATTACAGAGTGGACAAATTAGCTTAAATTATTTTTTCATTATAAATTTAAATGATTGATGAAAACTTTATATTTCGAAGCATATCTCCATGTACTATCACTTGATGTTAATATAGGCCTACATGGGGGGGGGGGGGGAAAGGTCTTGATTATTTATGATAAATGATGAAACAAAGTTGATATCTGACAGAAAAATCTGGTACTAAAGATATAATGTGAATATTTTCATTTTGCAGAAGTCAAATCCAAAATAGGTGGCTAAGCATTAAAAGTAAACCTTTCAATGAGCTCAAAAGTGTTATTAGATTTTATCTGGAATAAAAATATATTTCCCTAATGACCACAACAGAGTAGACATTTTAAAATGGGAAAAGTTCAGGACACAACATTTTTCATAAAATTTTTTTTTTTCAAAATTTTGTGTCAGTTTTATTCATCTATGGCACATATATGAAATGTGATTTGAAGTTTTTTGAGAAAAAAAAAATTCAGATTTACACCGTCTCTTTGTTTAACGCTTTTCTGAAGCTGGACAGCCAGATTTTGAGGTTTTGCTACAAACAAATGATTTAAAAAAAATTAGATACTACCTGAAACATTAAGAAATGCCATCGGTAGAGAATTCAATGAAGTACCTGAAAAAAAAAAAAAAATTACCACCAGAGTGCTCTGAAATTTTGTGAAAAAGAAAAAATGATAATCTTAGAAACAGTTTGTACGTTTTTTGGAAATGACTCGTGTATTAGGGCCAGTGGGAATAATTTATAGTATTTATTTACATAGATGCCTAAACCAGAGCTTTCGAAATGCTCTCTCCTTGAACAGTCAACAACCTATCTTTACTGGGCTCCTTGGCCTTACACCCCAATCCAATTATATGCATCACTTCATCTTACTTCCGACACAATTTCTTTGTTCATTTAGTCTGAATAATTATGAAAATTATTCCTCCTCATCTTTGCTTTTGTGGCAAGAGGATGTTTGTGAATTGGTCATTTACCATTGGCTGATTGGAATATCTAAATTGAAAAAAGTTTCACACAGAGAAAGATAATCATTTAATGATGATAATAATCAAAAACTGAATAGCTGTAACAGCATTGAATGTTTCCCCCAAGTTTTTCCCGATTTTCGAATTTGAACATTTCAGTGAGTATTGCACTAAGAAACGTGTATTTTTTTAAGCACCAGGAAAGATGGGCCAACAACCTTCTAATTTGGTTTTAAACATAGGGTGTCCATATAAAAATTTACTTTTTTGTTTTAATAACTATATAATGGTGATGATGTCAATTCATATAACCCCTTGTAACAGTATCTGAGTCCTATATGTTATTTGATAATTTTTGCTAATTGAAAGTATTCCTCTAGAAACAACGGTTTGCCAGTAAAACACAGTGCATGCTGTTTTTGTATATCTGCAGTTTTTGATTTCAAATTGGCTTCTTTTTGTTTGTGCTGTGTGAATTTAGTTTAGGTAATGGGATGCAGTTTGATCTATTTGATTGGCTGTATGTCCTGTTTTAGTTTCAATGAAATATGGTCACTCTTTAGATATCTGATTTGTGGGATTAATAACTAGCAACTCCAGAAAAAAATGACATCCAGTATATCTTTGACACTTCCTTAAAACTATTAAATTTGGGTTTTTAGATATTTTGACCTCTGAATTAACAAATTTTCTCAAGTTCAATAGCACAGTTTAAAACATAAAATTGGTATTTTCTGTCCTTTTTAGTTGTAAGACATTGGGAAATGAGGCTAGTTAACCAAGAGCAAAAATCATGTTACATAGTGTGATTTAATATACTTTGCCAATTGATTTAATTATTTTAGAGATATTTATTTGGAATGACAGTAATATATATTTCTTTTTAAAGAAAATTCGAACAATAGAACTGGAAGGCAAAACCATCAAGCTTCAGATTGTGAGTAGTTTGAAATTTTTCTTGAAGTTCTTCATATTTTGTGTATAGTTTTCTGAGTTGCTTCAATACTTTTATTTGTTGCTCAATGTGTATAAACCAAATTCATTCATGATTTCTGATCATTAATTACAATATTTACAAATCAATTGTCATTCTTAGGGATCATTGTGAAAATTTTTATTTTTTTTCAGTGGGATACTGCTGGACAAGAAAGGTTCCGCACCATTACTTCTAGTTATTACAGGGGTGCTCATGGCATTATAGTTGTCTATGATGTGACTGATCAGGTGAGTTCATGTGCACATGAGTTGTAAAATAAAGACTTTGTTTTGAGGTTCTACTGTATTTAGAACAAAAACACATTTATCCAAACATCAATTTTCCGAAAAACTTTGTCAATCTAACTCTTTCAGTTTTCTGTAGTTAATAATGCTCAACAGTTGGTATTTTCTGGGAACTTGAATCCTCTTATCCCCGAACTCGATAGCTTCCTTCTATTGCGCAATAATCCATTTCCAAACAACAGTACATACTATACCTGCGAGCTATAGGTGTAAGCAGGGGTGTGTGGATTCGGGTCACTTTTCTGAACACCCTCCGGTCCTGGTGTGTTCAGATAATCAAGGTTCTGCTGTACATATTAATTTATAGATAAAGGAAATTTAATGCAACAATAATATACAGTGAATCCCATCTTAACGGACACCCCTCAGGTTCGATCACCTCTCTTTTACTGCCAAATAATTTCCCCTTTTATAACAAAACTACACATTTTTCAAACCTGATTAACTGTCACCCTTCTTTTATGAACAAATTTTTATGTCCTGCAGGTATCCACAAAAGAGGTTTTAATGTATTTCAAATATTTTGAATTCTCACCTGTATTGATGCAACTTGTAAGTAGTATAGCCAATAATTGTAATTATTGGCTATACTACCTACAAGTTGCCAATAACTACAATTATTGGCTATCAGAAAACTTGATCATACTTCCAACTCTATTTTGAAAAAATTATGCCTGACAATCATATTCAGTTTGTTTTGTTACCAAAAATAGACAGCAGTGGCTTTCATAAGGTGGTCTGTGAGGTGCCAAGGGCTTTTGTGGGATGCATTCATAACAAAAAATTAGAATGGCAATGAAGTGAGTGCACATAGCGCATTGTATCTGTGATTGACCCTCTGTTCTTGGGCAAGTGCTATTGAAATCCAAAAGTCATGCAACCTGTTCTAGAAATATTTTATTTAAAATGCTATCAAGAAATTAAAAAAAAGAAAAAAAAAACTATAGTTCAAATAAGTCAATCATTTGTGGATACAAAAACAGTTTGTTTCAACATGTATTTAAATTGTGAGACTTTTGCCTGAATGCAGGCACAGATTCTTTTTGCCAGGTTTCTGGCCGATTTTCTCAGCACACTCGTCTTTTCAATCTTTGACTGAATTTTTTTCTTAGTTAATCAATGAAATGGGTGTGTATTTGAGTTGAAGTTAAACTGATCTTGTGCATTTGTCTTCAGGTGTCCCCACAAGAAAAAATCAGAGGATGACTGGTGCAGTGATCTTGGTTATTGAAAAACATGTCTAGAGCATATAAGAACTATGTATTAATGAGTGCATTTTCTGTATAATAGTTCAGGGAAGGTTGTCTTTAATATTCTGGCTGATTTTTATTCATCACCAGGTACACTGCCACCTGGAAACTTGACATGTCATAACCAATGATATGGCCTGCATTCAATAATAAGCAAGGAAAGATTTTCAATACAAGTCTTTGTAAAATTGGTTGTACAAGGTGATCCAAAAGTCATGCAACCTGTTCTAGAAATATTTTATTTAAAATGCTATCAAGAAATTAAAAAAAAGAAAAAAAAAACTATAGTTCAAATAAGTCAATCATTTGTGGATACAAAAACAGTTTGTTTCAACATGTATTTAAATTGTGAGACTTTTGCCTGAATGCAGGCACAGATTCTTTTTGCCAGGTTTCTGGCCGATTTTCTCAGCACACTCGTCTTTTCAATCTTTGACTGAATTTTTTTCTTAGTTAATCAATGAAATGGGTGTGTATTTGAGTTGAAGTTAAACTGATCTTGTGCATTTGTCTTCAGGTGTCCCCACAAGAAAAAATCAGAGGATGACTGGTGCAGTGATCTTGGTGGCCGCAATTCTTTTGTAATAAGCTGGTCATCCATAAGTGTGTGGAGTAATCCATTGTCTCATCTAGACATATGGCAGGGTGCTCCATTCTGTTGCAAAAAGCAAAAACATTCCTTTCATCCAACAGTGCAATGAATTACAAGATAATATATCCTTGTACAGTTGTTTCCCATCCTGAAATTGACATTTGATCTAATCTGGAGCTTTCAACTCTGAAACAACCCAAAAACTATTTTTTTTAGGGCTCTGTGAACAGTGCGAAATTTCAACTTTTTGTCCTTTAGTTCACATATTCCATGTTGGCTCAGTACAGATAGACTTCCACTTTGCCCGAAGTCTTCAACATTTCCAGTTTCTCAAATGGTACACCAATAGGAAGATTGTTTTGTTGGGTACAGAAACATTTGGGAATTCCTTTTTGATTGCCTCAATAATGGCTTCAAACGAATGAGTTGCAAAATATTGTTTAATCATAAAAATTTGTTGTTTCTGCCAAAAAAATATCTTGATCATATGACAAACAAAGAGTTACTGAGAGTATCAGTGAACATGGAAATATAAAAAAATAAAGCTTTACATGTTAAACAATGTAGTGCTGCTGTCTATGAAAAAAAACTTTTAATTTAAAATCAGAATTTGAGAAATTAATGTTTTTCCATAATGGGTTACGTGACTTTTGGATCACCCTGTAGTATTTTCATTTCTTTTCTCCTAGCAATAGAGAGAAATACAGTAAAAATGTTCACTGCATTTTGATTGTATGAAATTCGACCCTGTAAGTCTGTATTCATATAGGTCAGCCATCTTCAACCTGTTGCTTGCAAGCACCATGGTGCTCCTTGAAGCATCAAGGGTGCTTAATGCTTGTGTCCGATCAAGTGCTATCGAGTACTTGATCGGCACTTCAATTGAACGCCCTTTAAAATTTCATTCACAGAGTACAATTATGCACATTTCATGCATGAGTATTTCATAGGTGTCGTAATGGGTGCTCTTAGTTTGATGATGGGTATAGATACTCAAGAAAGATTGAAGACTCCTGATATAGGTGAAAGAGAACCTGAAATTGTCAGGGCTAATTTGATTATTGTTGGAAAATGTTAAGGAAACTGTTGAAAATTGATATTGGTGACAAGTTAAAAAAAAAAAAAAATTGGATCATAAAATAATTTTTTTGTAACTCGTTCATGAGTTCAATATATTGACAGCATTGGCTTGCTTTCTTTAGAATGCATGCTGTAATTTAAAATTTTACGTAAACAACCAATGCACCCCAGCAAGAAAATGTTATACAACTTAGAATTCCATGCATGTTTCTACATAATTGATTTTATGTGAAAAATGTATGTGTTTCTGAAAATTCAAGTACAATCATTAAATTATAGCTTAGAATAGATTATCTATTGATAATCACAAGTAAGAATTTGATAACACCATATGAGATGAAGTTAAACTGATTTTGGGCAGGCTACAATATAACTTTGCCATGATTACACAAATAGAATCCTAAGGCTTGTGCATATATGGCATTGTTGCTGAGAATCTAATATTATTGATAATTTTGCATTCATGAAATCATTATAGTCAAAGGAATTCATTCAATGTATGGGAGTAGGAGCAAAACCATCAATGATAATAATATTCAATCTGATAAGCTAGGGTAAATATAAGAGACAAAAACAAAAGATAAATACATGACTGTCTATGACACAAGAGTCGTCGACCACGTCTGGTCCCGTCTAGGTCAACTTCTTACAGGGAGAATTCACTACCAACTCACAGGCTGCCCACATCCAACTAAGGGTAGGGTGTCTACCCTACAAATGTGATGTTCAGTTTTGGCAATGTACCTACTACTTTACTGCACACAAACTCTTGCCATACCGTAATTTACAACCGATAGAGTTTGAGGGAAATAAAGGCACCATCTATAGATGGTCACCTCAGGCTCTGTAGGTAAAGAACTTGTTTTCTGTGTTCTGACAATGCATCTGGTCTGCAACCCTCAATTGATTCAACCCAGAGTGAAACTTGTTTTCGTGCCTCCAAACAAACATTTCTTTCGATTGACCAAATTGTGTTATCAACACATTCAAAACATTTAACATGGGACAAATACAGATTTTTTTTTTTTAGAAACCAAATTGCCATTAAATTTAAAAAAAGGTTGTTTTGTGAAGTCTGAGGAAAGTACCATAGTGGTAAACCTATTGCAAGAAAAGAAAGTTTTTTAAAATTAAATTTTTTGGTCCTAATTGACAAGTGTTTCTATTTACTTGTGTGCAAAATAATACCCACATTATACGAATATGATTTATGCTGTTAAGCGGCCCCACTTACGAAATTTCAGGGTGTTGCTGTATCTTAGACCAGTGGTTCCCAAAGCTTGCTTCCTAGCTCCTAGGAGTGTTGCCAAACTATCAGGGGCGTCGTGCTGAGCTGCTGATATTGATGTGCTCTTACTCAGTGCATTGAAATAGCTATAATAGGCTACAGTAGACTCAATAATTCTACCATGTGCTAGTTCGGCCCATCCAGTAATCCAGTGTTTTTAGGCATTCTTTTAGCATAGGAAAGGAAAATGTTGCTGCACAACATTTATATTTAAATGTTCTTTTTTAATTCCCTTTCAGTAATCCAGTAATTTTGGTAATCCTGTACATGCTGGTTTAATATGTGCTGGATTGACGAGAAAGTACTGTATTTAGGGAACTGGGGATAAACTATGACCCAGGCAAAGCAGCCGTGAATGATGAACATTCGAGAAATACTGGTTCTACCGTATTTGATTCATAAAAGATCATTGAGAGCCATATATTTACCAAGTTTATATGATGAAATGAGGGGAAAAAATTTTGCTGGTTTACCAATTATATTTTCTACGTAAATCAGTTTTACATACTGATAAGGTTTGACTTTACTTGAGCATCAAAATCAATTTTAACTACTTTAGCTGTGCTGCCTGAAGAGAAGCAGTAAGCCCAACAACATCTGTTTAATTTTGTGGAAAGTCATGGAAGTACAGCCTTTTTTTTTGGACCAGTGTTAGAATTGCACATCCTAGTCTATTGTGTGCATAAAGTGACTGGCCCAACAAAGGATTGAATTAGTTTTTTCTGAACTAAATACTCTTACTTCTCTTACTCTTACTTCGCTTCTCTTACTCAACCGTGAAGGATTACAGATAAAAAAATTAATCATACATTAGGAATTTTGTAATTGTACCTTAATAACATGGCAGTTGGAGGAGTGAAACTTGAAATATTTTTTAATAACTCTTTGGAAAAAAAGAAATATATGGACAAAAATCCATTGTTATCTTCAGGTATTTAATTTTGATTATCTTGCACGTTATTTTATGCTTGTCACAGAACTTTTTTTTACGAAGGGGCAAAAATAACTCAAACAGCCTAAAGTACACAAGTCAAAGAAAAGATACGCAAATGATGAACAGAATGCCTCCAAATCATTTATTACAGCAGTATGTGTTCCACCACCACAGGAGATAACATTCAGGCGAGTCACAAATCCAGCAATGGCAGGGTGCAGCAGCAGTGTGGTGGTGGTCATGTGGAACACGTACTGCTGTAATAAATTATTTGTATACATTCTGTTTGTTATTTGCGTATCTTTTCTTTGACTTGTCTACGTGAGCGGCACATTTTTTTTTGTCGTAAAAAAATTCCGGTGATTTAGCAGTGTTAACCCTGCAAACTATTTATTTTGATTTTTCCAGTTTTTATGAATTCTTAAAGTTTTTATGGACTTTTTGCCCTCCCTATACATAACAAATAAAAATAAATAGTATACATAAAAATAGTTTATATAATACGGTTTTTTGACAACTTTATCTCATTCTTTGTTGTGTTTTTCTGGTTGTGATAGTAAAGATAAAGATTTAATTACATGGGAAATGAAATTAAGCACAGCACAGTTCTATTTGTCTATAGTAGAATTTTTTTTAGATCTTTTAATCCAGGCGTAACATGGTAGCATCAAATTTGTACGAATCAAGAACTTCTGTTACCTTGAAAGTTTTGTGTTAATCTTACCTGTGTGCAGCTAAACTATTCGCATCATTCATAGGAATCCTTCAACAATGTGAAACAGTGGCTTCTGGAAATTGATCGGTATGCCACAGAAAATGTCAATAAGTTGCTAGTTGGGAACAAATGTGATCTAACACCGAAGAAGGTTGTAGATTACGTCACGGCAAAAGTAGGTATTTTTCTAAATTTATTTGACATTGATGTAAAATGAATTATTGGATTTGGTTTTCATCAATAGCATTAAATATTTTTATTTTCAACTTCTGAGAAAGTGAATTGCAATGAGTGGATGATTATGTATCGGTTGTTTCAGAAAGTGCATTCAAAAGGTATATAAATTCCACAGTTGGTCTACCACACACCAACTGTGGTCATATCACCATTTGACAATTTCCAACCAGTGGGGGGGGGGGGGGGGAAGAAATGAAGGCACCTTCTATCAGTGGTCACCCTAGGCTCATTGGGTAAAAAACTTGGTTTTGATGTTCTCCATATTTGAACCCTTGGACCTTGACGGTAACTTTCATGGTGGATGACGAGCATCTTACCACTGCTCTACTCGGGCACTCAGGGTTGTTATACGGGCGCTTAATAACTAATATAAAAAATAATCATTTCTGTATCCCCACCCCCAAATTTCTTTTTGGTAACATTATTATTTTTTTTTATTTTTTTTTATTTCCAAATATTTATTTGTTTCCAAAGTTAAATAATACATGAAACAGTCAAATCTCAATATTTGTTGTCAAGAGGCCTGAGCCTGTACAGAGCAATTAGGATAGAAAGTTTTGGCTATCACACAAAAACCCTTGTATTCAGTCCTATACTTTGAAAAAATTAAATTTTATTCCCAATAGAAGCATGTTTTTCTTATATAAGAACTGGTTCTTAATAGGGTGCTGGAAAACATTTTTTTTTGGGGGGGGGGTGTTTGTGAGATGAGAAAAAAATTAATTCCACATTTACACACAAAGCTAAAAAATGTGTGTTTTTTTAGCTTCACTCGCAGAAGTGTATCATGTGGAATTTTTACATTTTCCCAGTTAGAAGATAGAAGAGACTTTGAGCAGCAGTGTTCTTCAACTGCTCGTCCGTGGGAATTCTCTCATATTGTGCTCAATCTATGTAGCCACTACACAATTTTAAATTTGAAAAATAATTTCTAAAAATTTTTCATAATTTTACTGACCACCGGTCCCAAGGTATAAGATTTTTTTTTAATAACAATTTAGAATTTTTATAACAATTATTGGGCAATTAACAAAATAAATTACAGAAAACTAAATTTTTTCAATTATTTATTTTCAATTATATAGACAAGAAATCATCCCGGGGGAGGGGGGTTGCAAAAAGTAAAATCAAATAGCACTAGTTGTGCAGTATGGAAGAATGGTTGACCACTTCTCTTTAGTATAGCACCATCAGATCTTAGATATCTTTCCCTCATAAACAATAGTTATTTCTTTTGCATTGCTAAAGAATTAAGAATTTTACAATTTGCTTGTTTGAAATTTCCTTATACAGTGAAACCTGTCTATAGCAATACTGTAAGAACCTAGAAAAATGTTTTAGATTATCATTGCTGGCAGTTTGAGTATTTACACTATTTCCTATTGAATAGGAATTGCACCAGGACCAAAGAAAATATTGTTCTTTCAAATGAAATCAGAAATGCATTTCTTTAGGTTTATTATTGCACTTACATGACTGCAATCTAATTCATAATATAATTAGTTCAGTTTTATGGTGGAATAATTTTTGAAGTTTTGAAGAGTAAATAAAGATTGAATAATTAACACTAGAATAATTCTGGAGATTGGGTGTTCTGGAATTCCCTTGAAGAAAAATGTGCCAAAAACTATGACTTACATCACAGAACAATAACTGTTACTAATGAACCATATATGCACCTTGTCCACATTCCTCTGTGGAACTTTCAACTAATTGGTACATGTTGGAATGTGTATTTATGTGCAGTGCCGACATCTGCCATTAATTTTTCCAACCATGAGCAAAGTGTAATTGTATCGTTTTAGGCTGTTGCTCTGTGGTGAGACTTTCTAATGGGGAGATTGGCTCTCGCGAATTTATGCCTCAAAGTTCAAAACCCCAGAAAACCAACTTTAGCTCACCACCATTGTGATGGCAGTGGGGTTCGAACCTGGGTCCTCCCAGGTATGAGTCTGTCACTATGACCACTCTACCACCACAGCAGCAACAATTGCTGCTGCAGAACAATCTGGAAGGATTTTAACAAAAGTGTAGAAAACAAAATATTATGCAAAATTCTTTATTATTGAACACATTTCCAGTCAGCTGAAGGCTTGCTGCAGAACAATGCCAAACATTTTACTTTGGGGTGGAATTTGCATGGATACAGCATTAAAATTACCATCTCAAATTTTTCAGCAGCATGCAAGTAATTGGTTTAGCAATAGACAAAAAAAAGTCAGAACAGTATATGAAAAGGAATTCTTTAACTTGATAACTTGAATTGTAGAAGTTTCGCTATCTGATTTCTGTGTGGTCATGGAGATAGAAGAGATGGTGAAGTGCTGAATACTGTATTATTCATTGGGCACAATTTGTGTGATATAGGTCAAAGGTTTGGGAGGAGGGAATAAAATTACATTTGAATAAGATTCTCAGTCATGGTGCCGCATGTCATTTTGAATTATTTTATTTTCAATTGTGTTGTGAACTCAATAAATCAAATTTATGGTTTAGGCAGCTTAAGTTTTCTTTTGATTTTATATTCTATGGAAGGCTCTGCTTCCCTGCCGCCTGTGGCGGCCGATTCCCTCCTTTTCTTTTCACAACATATCTTGCTTATTTTGTCCCACTTAATCAGAGTGCTATGAAAAGTGACATGTCAAAGCACCAACTTACTGTCGAATTTTACAATAATAAGGGGGGGGAAGCAAATTTGATTCATCAAGTATCCCCAGAAAACTTCTCCATTGGGGGGGAGGGGAAGACTGGAGCCCCATTAAACCACGGAAAATGTTCACTTGTATTATTTTCACCAACAAATAAATCCCAGGGCCCCCAATTCACAGAATTTTAGTGGAGCCCAGACTGGATTTATCTTAGGGTTCCACTGTTGCAAATTTTAGTGTAAAAAAAAACAAAAAAACGTGATTTATCCAGGGCCGCCAAAATGAAACCTATTAACTACCGCATGGGGCCACTGACTTATAAGCTTGTCTGACATCCTCTCTGTGAGGGCCATGAAAAATTTTCACTTTTATTTTCAATTTACCAACAAATAAATTCCAGGGCCCCCAATCAAGGACCCAATTGTTGCCAAATATGATGTTAAAATAAGCATGCAAAGTTTCCTAGTTATTGTTAAAATTGCAGAGAAATGGCCAATGGCTGGAAATTAAGCAGTACTGCAAATCACAGTGGATTGAAATGAGCTTTTTTCTAAGGGAAGACCCTTCATTGGTATAAATATGTCGGATACAATATTCACATTTATATTCTTATTTTAACTTATAAGATGACAATGATTTTAATAATCAATGTCAATGAAGGATATAAAAAAATTCAAGTAGCTTTCATATTGAAAATGCAGAAAAAGGAAAACAAAATGAGCATCACAGGAAAACTGGTTATATAGGGTCAGGTGGGGTAAAATGGTCATAAAAAGAGGTGTTTTCATCTTTGAAGAGGTATAACCATATGACTTTTTCAAAAATAGGCTATATTTTGGCTGATATTTTACATTACATTCTTAGAGAGTATATTAGCACATTTTTCAAAAATATTTTTTGAGTGTAACAGTTTTTTTTCTGCAACTTTTTAGACCTCACTTTTATGACCACTTTACCCCATGGGGTGGGGTAAAGTGAGTAGTGCATGGGGTAAAATGGTCATACCAAATAATAATGAAATTTTAAGAAAATAATCAGTGGGCATTGAAATTTTATTCAACACATTTATCAAACAATCATTTTCTACTTTTAAATTTATAACTTTTAATGTACTCTATGGTTATAAATCTTGGCTTCATTAGGATCTTCAAATACAACTGATCTCTTATTTCATCTATGGCCTTATTTTCTGGAAAGGCAGAAAAATTCATTAGTTAGGCTCTTTCAAGATATTCAACAGATAATAAATCCTTATTAATCACTTGTGTGATAATTTGCATTATTTATCAGGTTTTTGTTCTCTTCATAATAAACCAGCACCCCACGCACACAGCCTTCTGACATCTTTCATAAAGTTTGAATAGTTATAGATTTGCCTCAGATCTTCAAGAAATTTTTTCTTTGGCTATGAGAGTTTAATGTAATTTTTGCATATTTATTTTGTGGCAGTCAAAGTTCAACTATTTCCTTAATTAAGGTTTCTCCTATTCTATCCTGAACATGTTTTCATTTTGCCCTTGAGTTCTGTATTGCCCTTTCGTTTGCAGCTGAGATTAACGAGGGCAAGGTAGTCAGTATATTTCTCGTTTCAAGTCTCTCATCAGACACAACACTGATATTAGCTAATTTTGACACTTTCTAAGTTCAAGTCAGCCACTCATGAAGTTGATTCTGTATCTTTACTTTCCTTGGTTGTGAATTGTGAAAGTTCAACATCTACAAAAGGGGTGGGGGGGGGGGAGGGTTGTTCACATTGAGCAAGAGATTTCAAGCCTTCAATACTAGTTTCCTTTGCATGGTAACAGTGATTTTCTTCTAGAATCCTTTTGTCTTGACTTGTTAATGATCCATCTTCCTTAAGTCGTATGGAATCTTTAACTCATGTTCTTGCAGCTCACATGATACTCTAATGCTCTTTCCAACAGCTAACAATACTAATGGAAGAATGTCAGAGTACTCTTGTATATTCTTTTCACATATAGGTTCAAACACTTACTTTCCAAGTGCATGTTTGCTCTGGAAAAGAAAAAAAATTGAACTACATTAAGTAAAAAGTAAATTAAGTAAAAAAACTCTTACAAGTTCAATTATATGTTAGGCAAAATAGCTCCTAGCAACTAAGTGTTAGTTAAGCCTAATGCTATGACCACTTTACCCCACATTGTTTAAATTACTATAAAATATGAAATATGATTACAACTTACCAGTGCATGGAATAGTGTTCTTGAGATACTTCTGGAGTGTCCTGTACAGCCAATCTATAAAAAGTTTTAGCAACTAAAATGGTAGAGAGAAGTTATTCAGGCACTCAAAAAATGGAATCCGAGCTTCAACAACAAAAAAATTTATTTCCATTAAAATGTTGCTTGGCATTATATTATAGGTGAAAAACTTTGCTACTAGCAAATGAAAGTTAAAACAGAAATTTGGTAGTAATATCAGTTGAAATTCTTAAGTTATGCCATTTTATGTTCAGTATGACCATTTTACCCCACCTGACCACTTTACCCCACTTGACCCTAGTCATCTTATGCAATCCCAGAAAATCTCCAGTTTTTCCTTTTACTTGCATGGTCTTTTTTTTTCTATGCCGAATATTTCATTAATATATCAAATATTTCTTGATATAGTTTTTTTTTCTTCAAATCTAGGAATCGCCACCTATGTGATGTACAATGAACTATAATAATAAACTTGAGCTGGGTACAAATAAATTGATTTAATGCAGGGGTTCTCAACTAGTGCTCCGCAGAGTCCCAAGTGTTCCGTGTGCACCTCCCAGGGGCTCCGCTGCGACTCGAGAAAAATAATATAAATCAGTAGATTTGATAAATACATAAAATAGGCCTACAGGTTCTGCTGTGAATATTAAGTACAAAAGAGGGCTCCTTGAGTCAAACAGAGCTCTGCCATAAAAATTATATACTGGATAGGGCTCCGCGAGTCAAAAAAGTTGAGAACCGCTGATTTAATGGACCTAAATCTAGGATTCACTGTATGTGTATGCGATGTTAGGGGAGAAACAAACTTAAGTTTCAGTTCATTATATTTTTTTAAAGAATTGATTGCTTATGAATTTCAATGTTCACAGGAATTCGCTGACCAGCTCGGCATACCCTTCCTGGAGACCAGTGCAAAGAATTCCACGAATGTTGAGCAAGCATTCATGACCATGGCTGCAGAAATTAAGAAGCGTATGGGTCCTCTGACTTCTGCCACTGATACATCCAAAGGAGAGAGAATCAATCCTAGTTCACCAGTCAAAACAAGTAGTTCAGGCTGCTGCTAAGAAGAATATAGTGACAGTTGGGACAGTGACGAGTCTTCGTTTTCAAAGTCCAAGTCTGGTTTATTTTCAAGTAAAAAAAACACAAAATAATGGAAGAATATTCAGCAATGATTCGATCTCTTGTGCTCTTTGATTGCTAAGAGAAAAAAGTGTACAGAGAAACATGAATGGCCATTTGATATACACGAATAGAGGACCTTTCAGCTGGATTTTTTGTAGTTTTATTTTTTTTTCTGGCTTTTTTTTTTTTTGCCTAATATTAGTTTCTAAAAAAAGATGAGTAATATATACATTATGAAAGCATATTTAATTGTAACTATCCTTTTGACTGTGAAGAAAAAAAAATTATGGAAAATCATTGTGAGTTGACAAGTCACATTATTTTTGTAGTTTTAGAAAAGCAGTTTGTGTTAATTGAAAAAAAAAATTATTGGTAATAATCGAGTAGCTTCGCAAATGTCCAGTTTTCATTACGGCACTGCAGTCAGTATTCTGTTGGAGTTGGCAGGCATTTTTTTCCCTTTTATGTTTGAATTGTATAGCACTAAAAAAATTTTAATGAAAAATTTGTTGATTTAGAGGGGAGTCGAGTGTTTGCATGGAAAAAAAATCCCATATTGCACATTTTCCGTCAATTTTTTCTCCCTTTATTAGGCAATACATCATTCCAATCTTAGCCAATGTATTGTCTGCAGGTGTGTTGTGTGCAAATGTTTGCCTACTTTGTCATGTATGTGCAGCAGTGCGAACTAGAACAGAGCTCTCTTTTCCTTTCAAAAGAATTCAAAAATGTGTGGAAAGTTGGGTTGGACTTTTCTCCCCTTGTGTAACTGGTGACTTGAAGATTCGGGTGATTTTTTAAATTATGGTGCGAAAAAAATTCTTATTTGTATTCCCCCCTGTTCTTGTAAATATGTAGCAGTATGTATTTAAAAAGTATATATATCAGGCTCCCAAATTTTACAAGCAAGCTGGCTCTTCATATTTTTTTTTTAATTCAGTATGTTTTTTAAGTGTTCTGTAAGACCACGTTAAATGCAAAATAAATCTGTAGCTAAAATTTGCTTCATCTATGATGGTTTATTTTTCTAATCAGCTTTTGGATTGATGTTTTCAAATTGTTCCAGGATTGAAATTGGTCGCAGTAATTACATTAGAATGTTTTGTCAACTTTGTTCTCTGCACGTGTTGTAACGAGAGTGTCAGAATGATAAAAAATATTTGGAACAAATGAGAATGATCTAAAATGGCTCAAGGTATGTCTGCATCGTAGCTGATCGTTTAGGCTTATCTCATTTACCAGGACCTTATTTTCTGAATAATGATGCTGTTTTGTATTGAGACAATGTCCTACCCCATTGCTCAAAAATAGCAAGCAATTTGGAAACATTCCATACTTGTCTGTGTTCAGCTTCAAAGTTTCTCTGAAATGGTAAAATGAATAACACCTAATATAAGTTTGGTATTTGTCTTGAACTGTTTAATCCAATTATTAATTAAACAGTACATGCTACCTACTGTTGCCCGTGTTTCCTCCATATACTAGAAGCATTGGGGGGGGGGTCTCATCTTTTTTACGCAAATTATACTCTAATAGAAACATCATTAAAAGTACTATTTAAGCATTGGTTTATTCCAAAATTCTTACACATGTTCTTGATTGTATGTGCTATCTATGGCATATCTGCATGCAGTGTGTGCTTTACCTATGCCAGTATAAAATTTTCAAAAAAATCCATTAAGAATAGCTTGCACGCCATGACATCAATGTAATTGAATAAATATCAAGTAACTTCGTTTCATGAAATGAAGCAAAAGGTTGTGATTTCATTGACTCAATTGTATTTAAATTTAGAAAATTTTTAATTTTAAAAGATTTAGTCCATGAGAATTCTTAAACTTTTGCTTTATGTCATGAACTGAAGTTTCCTTTATTTCAAATCATTAAATCAATTTTTATTCAACTACATTGATTATATGGTATTTCATCATGCACACAAACTGTTTTTAATTTTTTTTTCAATTTAAAAAAAATTATCAGATGTGTAAAACTGTTTACACATGTTTCTCTCTATCTATGCCCGTATAGTCAAGAACGTGTAAAAAATTTGAAATAAAGCAATGACTAAATAATATTTCTGATACATTTTTTTTCTATTAGAACAGTTTTTCACCACGTTGAATGGTGAGACCCCTTAAAGTGACAAACTATTGTAAAGGGACAAACTTTTAAAATACATTTTTGAGAGCCACTGAAACCACAGTAAATTTTCTAAAAGTCATTGTTGCCAGATAGATTTTTGACCTTATCAATTATTTGCCATTCGCATACAGTCAATCCCGCTTACAACATTCACTCTTATGTTTTCCCACTTAATACAACTTATTTCAAGGTCTGAACTCTAATTTTCAAGATTTCCTTTTTAAAGCATTTTTGCTTTTTTTTTCCCTGGTGGTTTTTTGAAAAATGCTGTAATTTTAATTTGGATTCACTATGTATACACAATTTATAAATTGAATTGAGAACATAGGAAAATCTATTTATATATAAAATTGATTTTCTTTGTGTATATGTTCTCCATACAAATCTACAAGCTTAGATCGATCGTCGCCAAATTTTGTATATGTACGAAGCAGAAACAGACTCAAATGATAGGCTGCATTAAAAGTTTGTTAGAGCAGGGAAAGTATGTACCCAAAACAGGCAAAAACTGTCAGGCAACAATGGTTTTTGGGCCTTAACAATGAATTTTGGAATGTTTACTTTAGTTAC
This sequence comes from Pholcus phalangioides, assembly GCF_987345545.1. NCBI lineage: Eukaryota > Metazoa > Arthropoda > Arachnida > Araneae > Pholcidae > Pholcus > Pholcus phalangioides. The sequence goes on from NW_028301602.1 coordinate 21,878,124, forward strand.
CGTTGTTCCCAACCAGTAAATTTCATACGTGTATGTCTTTATAATGGTTTGTCCCTTCAATGCTGCCAGTATAGGCCCATGTATAACAGTTTATTCCTTTATAATGGTTTGTTACTTTTTAGTCATCCCAGTAATTGAAGGCAGCGCCAGGTATTAGCATATTATCTTTATATAAAGTGATAACCTCGCCAACAAAGACAGTTAGTTCTAGAATTAGCCGAAAGTGATTTGTCACATGTTTCTATGGAAATGGGTTTTGTTCTAGGAACTGCCCAAAACTTGGGGAACTGACTGCAAACTGGGATAACTTCACAGTTGGATTGAGAATATAAAGGAAGGTGAAAAATTGAAGATCTTTAATTTTTCTATGTAATGCTATGCAGTTCTGTTTTTGAGCTATAGCAGGGAGTTAAGTATGTGAAGTGGTGTGCTATGTGGTAGTCAGCTGTTTCACTCAGATTGAAAAAATAAATTCAAAGAATGTGCATACTTTAGTTTGGTGTTAAAAATCTGATCATATGCCCCGGAAACAATTTTTTTTTAAATGCATTTGTCGTAGCTTAATTCATTTCATATAGAATGGCGATCTTCCTGAAACTGGTATATCTGGAAAATGATTCTCAGGTAGAAATAAATTAATCTGAGTTACTCATGACTCATTTTGATTGGCATGAAAATTTGGATCTCGGTGTGATTTTTTACAAGAGGCTCGTGCATCCAAATCGAATTAAAATGTTAGGGGGGGGGGTGGTTATGTATAACTTATATGTATCAATTTTTTTTCCCTCGGATTTATGAGAAATTTCTATACGAGGCATTCAAAGTAGAAAATAGGTAGTGAGCCCATATATGCTACTTGTTGGGAGTGTAGTAAGTCCGCCTAAATATAGTTTCTTGATCAATATTCAAGGGAGTTACCTGCATTTAAATTTTGGGTATGTTCTCAGTTCTGTTTTGAAAGAAAATGGAAATATGTTTTTTAAAATTAAAATTGGAACTAGTTAAATTTCGAAAAATTTGACATTTTTTCACCACTTGTTGATTCTAGAAGCAGGGCTCTCACTTGTCCTTGATTTCTAGGAGGGAATCATTTGATATGTCAATACAAATGTAGTAGGCCTAGATTGTAATTAATGATTCTGCCATAAGGCCAGAATTACAGTATAAAAGTTTTACAAAAATTCTGTAAAACTTGAAAAATTGAACCACAATAAGCATATCGGTTACATCCGAGAAAACTCAACTGATCTTATGGGTTGTGTTTTTAAAGTTTTATAAAATAACTTTTATAATGCAATTCCTGTCTAACAAATTGTTCAATTTTTAAGGTAATTTGGGGCTTGTATGTAGACCATTTGGTTAATTAATGTATACAAAGCTCTGCAATGAGCTAGAATGAGTGCTTCATTTGTTAAAAATGATTACACTGGCATCAGGGTTTAAGCTAGATAAAATTCCATGAGCAAAAAAGTGAAAATAAAACTGTTTGCGAAAGTAGGCTAGAGTACTTTGGCGCATTCTAAGATTTTCTTTTCACTTTCCTTGTGACCGTTGCTTAAACCCCGACTCGCATATTGAACAGTAAAATGTAAACAAATCCCTTTGTTGGATGGAAAAACCATTCAGTTCACTTGACTTACATAGGACCTTTTAATTTACACATTTTTCACTGCTTTTGAAAGCGGTCTCCAAAGAATGTCTATTCTTAAGAAACTTACGTGTCTTCATAATTTACTGTGCATCGTCGAAGAGTTGGCAGATTGGGTGTAGGTCGATTGCGCCGAAGATAACCGTTTATAGGTCGATTGCGCTCACCCCGATTTCCAAACAACCCAATTTCCAGACTCGGTGCAATCGACCGAGCCCCGGCAGATTGGACTGTGCAAGACTGAAATAAGACTAATCTGGTTGCTTTAATACAGTCTCGCCACAGAGAGCAACAGGCCTACAACGTTACAAATATTCAATCATTACACTTCACTCACAATTTGAAGATGGCAGCACTGAAATTTCATACACAACACTAGCTACACACTCAGACTGTTAGGTGTGCACACTCACTTTGTTCCAGACTCTGCAACGAAGCTGGGCTGGAAGAGATCTCGGCAACGGGATAAGTCCGGTGGCAGAGACCCTGGCGTTCATTCATTCATGCTTTAATACAGGGGTAGAAAATCTACAATTTCCGATGTCTGCTATATTTTGCTACAAAAACGCCAAAATTCTTCAATTTTGCGCCATTGTGTGCCAAAAACAAAATTTTCCCTTAAGAAACTTTCAAGTTGCGTCATAATAGAAGTTGACTTTTCGACAACATTTCTCCTCCCTGCAAGTTTATTGCTTGAGGCCCCCTTCCCCAGGATTCGGCTCCCAGGCTTCCGACAACGTATAAAACTGTGGTCAAACCTTGCGAATTGCCGTTCATCCGCAGAACAATGAAAACAATCGCTGTTTCTAGCTATTTTTCTAAGAAAAAAAGTTGACTCCTTTGATTTAGCATTCCTTACGATAATTGTTTTTGAAATTACGTCGATTTTCCCTGACAGGCTGTAATTGACGAGACATTCGTGTATCCTTTAACAGAATGGAAAAGTTCTCGAAAGAAGGTATTATCGCACTGGGGTAAAAACAGCAATGATGATTCCGTGTTTACCATCAGGATTTGCGATGCAAAAGCCGTCGGTAAATTCAGTTTGTGTATAATCATGCAAAAGTGACAAAATTCCGGAAAAGTAATGAAGTGAAAAATAGAGCGTGGGGAGGTAACAGATGTGTACTCGGATTGAATTTTTTGTCAAAATAGAATCGTTCTATTAAATTTCTAATAGTTTAATCGTTATTCTTGTTTTATTTCTATAGTTTAAATTAAAAATAATTAAATTATTTTTAACTTAAATTTATAGAAGACTTTTAAATTTATAGAAGAACTAGACTTTATAGAATTAAAGTCTAGTTCTTAATCGCCCTATATTAAATTTATCAGAATTTCTAATAAATATTCTAAGAATGTGAAACAGCAAAAGAAGTTATCTCAAAGTATGTTGAATCAAACTGAGATAATGATCACGAGCGAACTCAAAAAGAAGCGTCATTTTAAATATGAAATGGGTAAATTCTGATAAAAGAAGCAAGATCAAACGTTCGAAAATGCTTGAAACTGAAGAGTACGAAAACACAACCTAGACTTGCATCACTGGCAAAAACAATAAAAATAATTCTCTAATGAGTGGGTTTTTTTTTTAATAAGTGATTACTAGAGCCCGGAAGTTTAGGCACTAATGGTCGAAATAGGCAAGCAGAAAAGCACTAAAAACGGCATTTATAATTTTTGGCAGGAAGAAATAACCAACGTCTAAGGTATTAAGGGTCCCATAATTAGCTGAAAAATTGGCTGCACTTAATCCGACTTGTTTTAATTACAGTTTATAATAACTTCGTTTTTATCTACGTTGAATTGATTTCAAGACCGAAATAAAATGTTATTAGACCCTCAGGATCAGGCCAATTCGAGAGCCACCATTATCAGACGCAAAGCAGGTAGAGGAAATGATGTGTGGGGCTACTTGGAGTTGCGAACAATTCTCGTTTATTTGTTGTACTATTTGGAATAATCGTTTCTATAGATATGGCTATCTTATTCTATACTTGTGGAAAAAACTTTTTTTAATATATTACCACGTATGAGGGACTCCAAGCGCGTGGCCCCATCTGTCACACGCACACACCCTGAGGGCGACCCAAAAAATATGTATGTAAAACAAATAGCCATGGATGGTTTTTTTTTGCAGTGAAATTATGGTGGAAAAAAAAATATATTTGCGGAACTTCTAACGAATTGGTGCATGTTGGAATGTGTGTGTACGTATGGTGAATCGCTCCGTGAAGTTTGTTTCTGTGTAATGCTTGTTATGTGTACTGCTGCCATCAATTTTTTAAACTATGCGTTTTTCTCAACTCATAGCGTAATGAATAATTATATTGTTATAGGCCCTCTGCGGGAAATCGGCTCGCATTCGCGCCTCGAAGTTGGGAACCGCAGAAAACCAACTTCAGCCGACCACCACTGCGGCGACGATGGGGTTTGAACCCGGATCCTCGCCCGTCACTATGACCACTCGACCACCACAGCGACCTCTTAAATTTACTAATTAACTTAAAACTATGTTAAAATAGGTATTTATGTTACAAAAATTTCAAAAAAAGTCATTTTTACCAAAAAGTTTGAAAATAGACAAAAAAAGGCATTGAGATGACATTTTGCCTGAACTTCCAGGCTCTAGTGATTACCAAGTCTACAAGCTAAATCTAAAAACACTGATCTTCAAATTATTTTAGAAAACTGAAATACTATATGTTAAAATATTTTTGTTGTTGTGGACTCGGAAGAGACGGGGCAGCAACTTTCTCAATGGAAGTTGGAAGAGAGGGCACGGTATAAAAATTTAGATATTTTATTTTGTCACGCGGTGTATTTGCACTCTCAAAACTGATGCAGCAGAATACTTTAAAACGGGCTCAAAATTCACTCAAACGACATTTTGAGCCCGTTTTAAATTGAAAAATACCTCTACGACGAACGGCTGATGAGATAAAGGCCGCGTTAACACTTACAGGACACCTTGCAGTGTAATAGTAACAAGTAATAGTAATACAGCATACGTCTTAAAACATGTTATTCTGACTTCATTTTTCTCCATTTTTCGACTAGTTTTCTTCTGGAATCCCTTCTCTGGAAAAACCTCTCATTTCCTGAAAATGTGAGAATTTTACCAAATTGTTCATTCTGCACTGAATGCACGAACACTAGAACTCTCCAAGTTCGAGTTCGTGTAATTTCATCCATAAGAAATTCGACGACTATAAGTGTCACAGCTTTGGATAGCGCTCTCTCCAGGCTCCCCTACCGTCGGCCCTGGTTAATTTTACTTTAGCACTGCACAGGAACCGTAATAGTTTCAAACGCACGTTGGTTTCGAACGCTGGTTGGTGATCTTATTCTTGAGGGTTGAATTGACTATTTTTTGACACGACAGCCAGCGTAATACTCAGTGTATCCCGCTTATGGTGTTTTTCATAAAGGTTGCGAACGTGCGTGGGAATAACGGGGTTTTCTAGAGTTATTACCTGAATTGGCTGCGAGTCGTGGCTGATTCGTGTAACCCAGCGTCATTGGGAGGTGGAACTGGCGGATGACATGAGGTTATGGTATCCTTGCCGCTCCTCGTGTAGGACGTCCACGCCAAGATGAATTCTTCTGGGGCGCTTGATGGATCAAGGTAAGAAGTTACTACAGGGTTTTGAAATTTTTATGGGCATCTTTTTCTCAGCCACCTCGTTGGGCATTTTGCCTGTTGCGGCGTTGTATTTGTATTTGTGTCAAACCATTGAGATTACTGAATCATCTACTTCAACACTTTTTCATATTTAAGGAAATAAGTGCATGCTGCCAGAAAAATAAAACGCACTGCCTCCATGTTGATTGTGCCACCAACAGAAATATCTGTTCCTGGTATATAATTCCGAAAGGAATGTGAGTACGGACCGGATTTATATAGACAATAGCGTATATTGTTTGCACAATAATTGATTTTACTTAGACAATAGAATTCATGAACACACAACAAGTCTAAAAGCAATGCAAATTATAAAAATAAAAGAGAAAATAATTTTTTTATATATGTTACTGTAAATGAAATAAATCTGTTATTATACACACTTACCAATCATCTTCGTAAAAGTTTGATAAATTTATCACCACTCTTTTTACCGGCTTTCTACCTACTTTAATGCTCTGGAAGTATGTCATGCGTTGCTCAAGTGATCCATAATTATGCTGCGGATCACTTAAGTAATCTGGGAATGTGCCGCGGTTTACTTGAGTGTTGTAGAACTGCCCTGCGGGCCACTAAAGTGCTCTAAAACTATGCCACATGTCACTTAAGGAATCTCTAAATGCACCACGGACCGCTTAAGTGTTCTGGAACTGTGCCGCGGATCACTTGAATGATTTGAAAATGTGCAGCGGGCTGGTTAAATGCTCTGGAATTGTGCCACGGGCCACTTAAAGTGATCTGTAAATTTGCCGCTTAGTTCATTTTTACAAAATCAGGCTTGAGGTGGACAACCCCGAGGGCTACATTTGTGCCATGAGTAGAGCATATATGGCTTAAAAAGTGGGTCATAATGAATTTCTCAAAGATAAATTTTGAGTTCTTAGCTTTCAAATAGCATTGAAATTAACAGAAATTGATTATAATAACATATAAAAGTATTTTCTTCCAAAATTTTAATTTTTTCAAAAACATTTTTTGTATTAAAAATTTTTCTCCATCGTCTAGGGGTGGCATAGCACCACTTCCATCCGCGTACGTCTCTGATACCAATATGCGTTGGGGGCGAGCTGACGAAATTTTGGTGGCAAGGGGGTGGACGGGGCTCAGGGTTTGCTGACTTTTGCTGAAAAGGAGGGGGGGAGGAGGTCAAAAATGGCTAAAAATCTACTGACGTAAAACATTGCTTATTTGACACTTAATGTGAAAAAATGCGTTTGAAATTTTTTGGGGACTTATATTGTTTACCCCTTTTACTCTTCAATTAGTGATGACATAAGAGTTGAAAAAATTTAGCAAATACATATTTTCAACTTCTGTGTTATCGAAAACTAATGTTAAAAAACTTTCGGAATTCTTTTTCTATGGTCTTGACTGTAGGAGTCAAATTATTCAGCGAAAATTTGCTTCATGAACGGTATTGCATCTGAAACACGAAATTCCAACGTGAATTTTATATATTTCCTTCACTAATAGCTAAAGAAATTCGAATAACAGTGCGTTGATGTAATGATAGTGCAAAAACACAAACTGAAAATTTTTTACGTGTATGCACAAAATATGAAACTTCATGGCACATATTGCAATGTATGATAAATATGACAGGCATTTTATTTGTTTAACTCACTATACGCATTATATGAAGTGAAATCATCCGAAAAATTCGGAAGTATCAATTCATTTGCTTTTCGAATCTCATTTCATGAAACATCCATTCATAAAATGACTTGTCGTTAGGCAACAACAGAGTTCCTGAAGCCATTTTCAACATATCTCGGCTCGAGAAGTAGTCAATCATACTACGAAAACAATAATATTTATATGTGCGTAGATGACCGATCTCAAATATGTCGCTTTTTTTTCTTTTCAGTGACAATTTCAGCAAACGTTGAGCTGCACTTTTCCACGCTCTGTAGGAAAAAAATATATATTATAAGACTTGACGTGTAAAAAAAAGACGAAGTAAATGACAGCAAAAGTAAAACAAAAACGTAAAATGGCTTTAAGGGGGTTATTGTTTGTATCAAGGATGTGCTCAATATCGAAAACTGCCGAAAGCAGTATTTCACTTTTTTTATTTATATTATTATTACTTTTTTTTTTTTACATTATTATACTTTGACGCGTTGAAGTTCACTTTATATATATAAGACGCGATAAACTTAAAAAATGAGGCCGGTTGAAGCTGCCAAAACGATAAGAATTCCCACCTTTATCCAAGTATGAGTTTACCTTTATTGGTCTGTAACGGTTGGTTCCTCTCTTTCGAGAGAGAAAAAAAAAATGAATTTATACACCCATAGAGAAGATAAGACCCTTGTCTTCTATTTCAGCTCCCGCTTTGCTCGTGATTTCTCAACATTATAACAACATCCAATTCAATATATTTCAAGCGAGTGAAATATTGTGAAACGGCCAAAGACGGATTGGGTTTTGTGCTATCGTGATAACGGAGCTGATGAAGGATTGAATTGGTTTTTCCCGTTTGAATAATAACGGGACATTCTTAGAATGTCTGTCCCTCACGAGAGAGAAGATGACTTGGCAATTGTTTACATTTTGTGTATATTTGTCTGAAACCAATTCCGAATATGCAGTTTCGCTCCCGGTATGAAAATTTCCTGGAATCTAGATGGTTATTTAAGCAATACGATCGAATTAAAGAGCCGTTCAGAAGTTCCACCTACCTTGGAAAAATATTTTATAAATTGCATAAAAAATTTGAACATTACGAAAGAGTTCTTGATTTACATCTCATTACAGTAAAAGGAATATTTCTCAAGATCTCAAGGAATAGCTTGTGTTTAACGTTCTTCAACATACTGTATTTGACCTTTCATCATATAGTGGATATACTACTCTTTCTTTAGAAAGTTTTTTTACGTATAACAGGAAGAAAAATTTATATTACAATTTTTTCCGCATATAAATCGAAATTTATACGTTAGTTTTTCCTAATATGAAATTGGGAAAATATTGTAATTCAGGTGCGTAGTTAAATTCGTAGGAAAGACGAATCGCTTTTGAGTCAATTCGACTGCCCTTTTCACGAGAACAATTCGGGGAATGGATCTTGTTTTGATATTTGATCATTCGCTTGAAGCACACGTGTTTACTTCAAGTTTGAAATTAAGTCTTCATTCTAAAAGAAATAAAAATAAATTATTTTTTGAAAAAATTTCTCAGTAGTAGATTCCACGTTTCTAAGTGGAATATTCATTTAGATATTTAAATTCAAATGAATGGAGTGAAACTGAGAAAAAAAAAAACAGCAAAAACTAACTGAATGTCATTGTTACTCTCATTTATGCTGTTTTTTTCCCAACTTTTTTCCGGTTTTTGAATTCCAATATCTCACAGTGAATATTGCGCTTAGAAACGTGGTATTTTTTTTGTTGACATCAGGAGAGAAATACCAAAACAACTTCCTAATTGATTTTTCGAGCACAGGGTGTTTGTATAAAATTTTTTTTTTAAATTTTGGTAACTATAAAACCTCCTGCAATATGAATGAATCTGAGGTTCACACGCTACTTGGGTAGTTTTTAATTAGAAGTATACCTTTAGGATTAACAGTTCGCCAGTAAATTGTGGTGCAAGCTCTTATCTATGCACTACGTATAATATATGTAAGAAACATCATTGAAACTGGAACTACTGCTGTCACCTATCAAATGACAAATACAACTAGTGTGATTCTTCGATCGAAATTGATGACCAGTTTTTGACTTATATATCACATTAAAAAAAACAGTATAAAATGAATATTAGTGAATATTTTATGATCAACAAAAAAAGTTAAATTGTCAAGTTTGCTTCAATATTTTAACAGTTGTTTGCGTACTGTAAATTAAGGTTAGTAAGATGCGCGAGACACATAGTCCAGGACATTCTCCTTAGCATGGGTGGAGATACGGGGGGGGGGCCGTGGGGGCATTGCCCTCCCTCCCCCCCCCCAGAGTCAAAGGTGGAGTTGACTGACCTAATGTATATATGTATACATGAATTGACATCATCATTATCGTGCCCCCCCCCCAGACTTTCAAGTCTATCGCCACCTATGCTCCTTGGCTTTTCGAAATACCCATTCGATTTCAGTTACAAAAAGACAAGGATTATATCTTGCGAATCTTAATTTACCATACACAAATATCAACTGTTAAAATTTGGAAGTAAACTTGAAAATTTCTTGGGCAAATGCTTCATTTTTCCACGTGTAAATTAGAGCAGTTGGCAAGGGCCACATAATTTTAGCCCCCCCTTTCCCCTCCCGGTTTGGGTTTTACTGAAGGCAGATTTATGGTTTTGAAGCCTGTGAGCTATGCAAATTTTTTCACCCTTCACCCATTCTAGTTCTCTTGATCCCACTCATTCCTCCAAATTAGTTGCCCTGAACTATAGATCGCTTAGCCCCCCCCCCCACACCCTAAAATATGCCTCTGTGTCTAGCCGGGATTGCACTATAAAACTGATCAAAGATCTTTTAAAAACTTGAAGAAAAAAAAACAATGACCAATAATCCTATTGGATACATTCGATCAAATGCAACCGATATGTTCTTTTGGTCATTCACATGCTTTCACGTCCTCTAGGTCACTTTTTTCGTCCCTCGCTCATCAACTCATTCTTTTGATTAGTCACATACTAGCATAATATTTCGGTCACTTACATGCTTGTACACCCTCTAGGAAAGGTGTTTCCAACTGAAAAGTTCTCGCGGAAACAATGATGATAATGGGGCAGTTCCCACGGAATTCAAAGAAATTTTTGAATATTTATCCAAAGAAAGAAAAAAAATGCGTCTCTACTGCCGTCTCATAGCTACAGGGATAAATAAAAGAGCACACCACTCTAAATTTACATATTTATTGTCATAAATCATTGTACCTGATCTTATCGTAGAAGCCCCTATACAAATGAGGTTCCCCCCATGCCTTTCCTGGGTGGGACTCAAGCGTTAAGATAGTTCTGGGTGTCTCGTAAAGTACACGTAAATTCTGCAATTCGAGAATTCTCACTCTCAAGAATATCAGTTTAATGGAGGAAAAATTACCAAAAAAAAATGCTTGCTTATACAATCTCCTGATGAAACTGAAAATGGCATTCATGAACTTCTGGTTCGAAAATTCGAAGTGGAAAAAATGCAGTTACCGTTTCTAAGTTGTTAAAGCATCCAAGTGGTCTAATTACTTATGAAAGGACATTATCTCATTAGAAGTCAAGATAAAGGACAGCTTTGCGAGTATTAGTAACTAGAAAGTTCTATTCTTTTTTGAAAGCTCTGCGGGTTTCGGGATTTTTTTAGGTTCGTGGTATTTGATCACGAGGAATCTCCAAAAAGCTGTTACGGAACCCGTTGGAAACCCATATCCTTTATATACAAATTTCTGGCTAGCGAGCGTCAGAAATATCGTATATTGGGCCCTCGGAATAGAAAGGTTGTGAGTGCATCCATGTTCTACGGCTGGGGTCTTCAACCTTTCAGACGCGGCTGGCCAAATCGAAACTTCCCACGAAGCTTGCGGGCCCCCCAGCTCATGTAACTTAGTGACATTTTAATAGAAGGGGAAGGGGGGCAATCAGGCCGAAAAATAATTGAAGTCTTTTATTTATTCCGGAGTTTATTAATTATACATTTTTATTGGTTCTGTAATAATTTCTTTCACTGATTCTGTATTATTTTAAAATTTCGAAATTATTTCTTTCATCAATTTCGAAATTATTTCTTTCATCAATTTCGAAATTATTTCTTTCATCAATTTCGAAATTATTTCTTTCATCAATTCTGGAATCAGTTCTTCCATTAATTCTGTGTTTTCATCGATTCTGGAATCAGTTCTTCCATTAATTCTGTGTTTTCATCGATTCTGGAATTATTTATTTTATTTATTCTGAATTTCATCCATTTGTTGCGGAACTATTTCTTTCATTTATTCTAGAATTATTTCCTTACCAATTCCGGAATTATTTCTTTCATCAATTCCGAAATATTTCTTTTTTCATCAATTCCGGAATAGTTCTTTTTCATTAATTCTAAAATCAATCGTTTTTCAATGTTTTCAAATATTTTCTGAAAATGATCGGCGGTTCACGACAAAAAACTCCAAAGACCAAATGTGTCCGATGGCCTTGCGTTGAAGACTCCTGATGTACGGCATGCTCCATCAAATAATAAGTTTCATTATATTTTATGAAAAAAATATTTCAACAATTTAGGTCTCGGTAAAACAAATGTAAACATAGAAATTCACACAAAAGATATATCTGTAATTAACTTACATAAATGTTTCTCTCAAAAAAGAAATAAAGGTACACATATACACACCACAAAATTTTCGAGACTTTATTATGAACGAGCTCAAAATATAATCAGTGCCCATGTCCTATAAATGTAGATAGATACGTAAAAAAGGAAATTTTTTTGATTTTTAAACTTTCACGTTAGGTTATCATTTTCTGAGTCACGTAGTAAAACACTAAGCACACAAGAATGGGAGCAGAAAAGACTTGATTAAAATTTCATGAGGTGAGATTTTTTTTGTGTGTGTGAAAGTTTTTTAATTACATTTTGCTCATCACGAAAACGAGTGCGATGTCGATAAGGAAAAGAGGAAAGTTTTGGAAAGGTTATGAAAAACATTCTTTCTCTTTATTTTGTTCTTATTTTCTCATTCTTTTATGAATTCTTTATTTTTTTCTTTTAATTTAGCACTTTTTTTTGTAACATTCATGCATCTTTCATTTGACAGTCACTTGTCAAGGTATGCGCGGAAATTAAGTATCGTGTTATTAATCTGGGTTCCACCCATACTGACTTCATAAGTGCGTTTTTTGGCTTGATTTTTTTTTTCCTTTTATATATTTATTTATTTTTTCACCCCTCTATTCTTTCTTTCTTTACAAACAGAGTTATAATTGAAATTTTGGTGAGAAAATTCTTTATTAGATTTTTTTTGCGATGAAAGTCATGGTCTTCTTTTTGATCTGGAATAGGAATTCTCGTCATAATATGTCTTTTTATATATATAAAAATGAAATATTCAAAGTGGGAATTTTTTTTATCAGGCAGATCACATCAAAAAGATGGTTTTTAATTGCTTTTGACGACTTTTTTTTTTGCAATATTTATGTGGTGAATTTTTTATATGATATCAATGGAAAAGTATATGTATATATGTACATTACGAAAAATTTATTTTTGTCGAAACTCACCAATACCAGCGCTATAGGCAACTGTAATATGCAGTGTAGTTGAAAAAGTTTGTTAAAGTTTCATGGTTATGAAGAACAGAAACAAATTAATTATGTGAATTGGAAATTGAAAATTTTAAAACTTTTTTTAGAATTTTTTCAAATCAAAGAATTCAAAAATGAAAAAAAGTCGTAGCCAATGTCTAGGGTTCTCATCAGGTTCTGTGTTAAGCCAATGTCTTAATTTATTAATTTTTTTTATTAATTATTAATTAATATATTTATTATTATTAATTTTTTTATTATTTAATAATTTATAATTATTAAATATAAAAATATATAATATAAATAATTAATAATTTATAAATAATAAAAAATATAATTAAGCCAAATCTTAATTAAACCAAAGCTGGTCCCCCCCTGATGATAGCGTTAGAAATTTGGCTACGACTTTTTTTTCGTTTTTTTAAATTTAAAGTTTTAAAATTTTCAATTTCCTATTCGCATAATTAATTTGTTTTCAGTTTTTCATAACAGTGAAACTAACAATATATATATATATATTATATGACCATTATATTATAATTCATCCTTATATATACAGTCGAATCCCGTGTTAACGAGTACCGTTATAGCGAAAATCTCGTTTTAACGAACGCTTTTCTAATCCCCCATATAAGTTTACATAGGAACAACGCTGGGTAACCTGAAATTCCTTTATAACGAAATTTCGTTTTAACGAAGTGATTCCTCCGGTCTCTTGGCGTTCGTTATAACGGGATTCGACTGTATATATTATGTATGGATATATATATATATAAAAGGATGAATTGATATAATATATATATATATTATACAAAGTCATATGCACAATAATATAATTTCTAAGATAAGTTTCAATGAAAAAACATAAAACGGGACATTTTTATAAGAAACAAAAAGTCGGAAAGGGCAGAATTACGGGCATGTCCCGTATATGGTATATATCAGTGAGTGTTGAGGCGTCAATCATATCATAAATTTCTTTTGCATTGCCAAGCATCGATAGAGTAACAGACGAACATTCCCTGAATATCAGCTCAAATTCTGGGAAGTTCTTTGGAAAACATTGTAAAAACGGAAGCAGAAGCTATAAAAAAAAGGCGTCGTTATATCCGAGATTACTGCGTTTTCATCAATGTTATAAGCAAGGTACATTAACAATGTTTTACATGTAAATCAGCCAGGACCACTAATTAAACACGTTATAACCGAGGTCGTTATAACCCACTTTGACTGAACCAGAAATCACGCTTAAAAACAAATTAGTTGTTTTGATAAGTATTTATGTGCCCGAATGATTTTTTTCAATACTTTATCTAGGAATGTATGTATAGAAATTATATATAATTGGTCTGGACTTGCTATTCTCGACTCAAAGCCGAGTGAACAGTTTCACTCATACAGGATCATTACAAATGAACTGACACTGCTCATATAGTGCTCATTCTAATGAAGGTATTGTGATGGAACTTGGCAATATATGATATTCGGACCATTCGGAAAAGAATGACAATAAAAAATAGTTCGATTTTTGACCATTGCTTTTTTGCAAAAAAAGGCGCTTTTTATCGCAGTTATTTTATCCCCCATGGTCTAAATTTCTATGGACGATTTATATAGGGAGCACACACACGGACAGACAGGCAGAAAGAAAGGAAAAAATTATATGCAGAGTATCCTGTAAGTGCTAATGCGGCCTTTATCTCATCAACCGTCCTTCGCAGAGGTATGATTCCGGTTTAAAAAATGCTCGAAGCGTTCAAAAATTATCCTGTATCAGTTTTGAGAGTGAAAATACAGTGTGTCACAAAATAATAAAAATTAAATTTTTGTACGTCCCCTTGTTCTGTAATTTCCAATTTGAAAGTTGTTGCCTTGTCTCTCCTGATGTCAAAAAAAAAAAATTCCACGTTCCTAAGTGCATATTCACTGAGATATCGAATTCGAGAAACGGAGGAAACTTGGAGAGAAAACAGCTTCAAATGCGATAAACCATTTCACCATTTTTTTTAAAGCTGTTTTTCCCATCTTTCCTCCGTTTATCGAATTCTAATATCTCAGTGAATATTGCACTTAGAAACGTGGAATTTTTTTTCTGTTGACATCAGGAGAGATGGCAACAACTCTCTAATTGGGTTTTGGGGCACACGGGGCCTGTATAAAAAGATAACTTTCTTATTTTACTATACAGCCCCCTTGCAACATGAATGCAATATCTGAGTACTACACGTTATTTGGATACTTTTTCTACTTTTGTAAATATGCCTCTACGACCAACGGTTCACCTATAAAATGCTATACGCCCGGTTACCTATGCACCCTGTATATAGATGTGGCTAAGATAAAATCTAGCAAATAATCGAATAATAATTTGATTGATGATTTTCTACAATATACGCTTAGGCCGAGATTACACCATAAAAGTTTTAGGAAAGTTTTTTTTATAAATGCAACCAATGAGCATATCCGTTAGATTCGAGCGAATGTAACCAATAGGATTAATGATTTTTTTTTTCAAGTTTTGTAAAAGGTCTTTTATCAGTTTTTATAATGCAATCTTGGTGTTATAATGGCATTTCCCTCGTGCAATATACATTATGTCAAATATTTTTCCATATATCTTTATTCATTTTTTTTCAACTTATCTTTTCCAGCTCACGGAAGAACATCATCGAAATTTCCGTTCCATGTAGCAAATAATACTAATGCCGCATTCCTCCGAATGACATACGTGGTTTTTACATTAAATATAAATACGAAATCGTTAATATCGTTATTTTTAATGTTATATTTATTCTGGCAGTACAAACTTTACAAAGTTTCTCGTAGAGGAGGGCGACATATTTCATTTCATTCCGAATCAAACATTACCAGAAAGAAAAAGAATGAAACGCGCGTAAGAGTTTGCGACTCGGGAAGTATGAAGATCTTTCTTTCCTTCCTAATATATAAATAAAGATGTAGATAAGATAAAATGTAGCAGATAAGATTATTAAAAAGACACAGTATTTTTTTAACCCATTAGATCAATGTTTCCCAAAGTGGGCAATATTGCCTCCTGGTGAGCGATGGAATGGTCCGGGGGGGGGGGTGAGGCATAGAATCCTATGGGTTCGCTTGAGTAGGGGGCGATGAGAGAAAAAAAATTTTTGAAGAAGGAGGCGATAGAACACAAAAAGTTTGGGAAACTATGCATTAGATCATAGTTCCCCCCCCCCCCAACTTTTCGTTCCATCACCACCCCTTCTTTGAATTTTTTTCTTCTAATTCTTCTCATCGCCATTAACTCAAGCCACTCCGTAGGAGCCTATACTAAACCCTGAGCTTCTACCACCCCTCTGGAGCTTTCCACCGGCCCCCGGGGGCGATATTGCCCACTTTGGGAACTACTGCATTAGATTCTTTTGACGTAAGTTGGCTTGGAATTAGGAGGAAAGGGTGGAAACGTGTTGACATTCCAAAAACATCTTTCATCAGTATTGAAGAAGCAAACACTTCCACTAAACTTACATAAAAAAAAGAGAAGAGAAAAATATATACACATAATTGCTATTCAAACGGAAATAAACTGAATATAATCACTCTTCATAAATAAAAAAAATTAATTTTATAAATTACGCGATGAAAATTTTTGTCAATAAATTTTCGAAGTTTAATTAATGCATAATTCATTTACTAAATAAATAAATTTGAACACGACTTCAACAAAATAAATCTAATAAAAAATGAAATATTAACGCTTATACACAATATAAACTTAAAATGACATTTTTCTAGTAAGTATATCAAATATTTTTCCACCTTTATTCATTAATTTTCCCCCAGCAAATCTCACGGAAGAACATCATTGAAATTTCCGTTCCATGTATCAAATAATATTAATGCCGCATTCTTCCGAATGGCATACGCGGTTTTTACATTAACAGAAATACGAAATCGTTAATATTAATCTATTCTAATGTTATTCGGGCAATACAAACTTCCTCGCGGAGAAGGACGACGTATTTCATTTCATTCCGAATCAAACATTACCAAAAAAAAAGAAAAGAATGAAATATAAGAGTTGTGGAGACTCGGGAAGAGTACGAAGATCTTTCTTTCCTTCCTAGTATATAAATAAAGATGTAGATAAGATAAAATGTAGCAGATAAGATTATTAAAAAGATGACAGGACACAGTATTTTTTAACCCATTAGATTCTTTTGACGTAAGTTGGCGTGGGGGTTTGGAGGAAAAGGTGGACACACGTGTTGACATTACAAAAACATCTTTCATCAGTATTGGAGCAGCAAAAACTTCTACTAAACTTACCTAAAAAATAAAAATAAAAGAGAGATAGGAAAAAAGAGTATACACGTAATTCCATCTATGCCATTGAAATGAGAATTTATCTTTCTGTACCTTTCTTCATCTAGGTTTGGTTTCCAGTCGTGAAATGGGGGACTAATGCACTAAAGGCGGAGTTTTTCCAGTATTTGGCTTTTTTTTTTGTCCCTCTCCTCCTATATAAGCTATAAATTCCCTTTTTATTATTATTATTTTCTGTTGCTTTTAGGGGATTTTTTTTTGTCTTTTTTTTTTACTTCTTCTCGTACTTTTTTTTTTGTTTATTCTAACTTCAATATCTGTGCTTCATTTTTGTATGTGTCAAAGGATGAAATTTCCGGATCTCTTGGAATGCTAGCCTTGACAAAGCAACAACAAAAAAAAATTTATTTCCCCTTTTTTTTTTCAAGGGAAAAAAAAAAAGAGATTTTTTCCTTTTATGTATTTTTCTCAAATATTTGACTTCTTTTCCGTGTGAGAGGAAACACTGTATCTTTTTTCGTTTGTTTTCCCTTATATTCTCTGTATTTCTCATTCGATGCCATTTCTATAGACTTTTCAATAGACGTTTTTCTTTTATGATTTCATATTACCTGTGACTTGAGAACGTTAAATAAAGAACATTCATATGTTGATAAATATGAATATATAATGTTACGAAAATTATGTAAATAGTTGCTATTTATCAATTGCGCCATTTTCCGCCTTTAAATGGTCGTTTACGCATTTCTCTGTAAATATCGTCAAATAGACGTCAAACTTCGCACGTTTGGTGATAGCACCATATTGTTGGAAACGTCGTAACTCCAAAAGAAAGGGTTGGTCTCTCTCGAACAGAACTATGAGGAATCTTCATAACAAGACTAACCATCTGATCATTGTGGTGGCATTTTTTATCTTTCCACGAAATTAAATTCTAATTTCGCGATGCCTTCAATTATTCCAAATTTTCTCGCAATTTCGGATTTTATTAACGAACAAAATTCACCTGCAAAAATTTGTTACAAAACTAGCGGATTTTCCTGAACATGACTTGGCCTTTGAGAAATTTCTCTCATTGACATTAGCTGGCCGGACCTTTTGCAAGCCGCTGTAATCGCCCTGAGGGGGATTAGGCACAAAATGTGCCGAGTGAGGGGGGACTCGCATTTTGCATTCCGCACTATGAGGAGTTTAGTTGAGTTTTTCTAAAATACGAGATCACTTGTATGTGAGGGAAGCCGCTCTCCGCTTAGCGTGTTTCGTCACATCATCGCTTGTGAATACATTTATCCAAAAAAGTGTGTCCCTACTCAAGGCTATATAGTAGGGGCTGTCTCATTTCTTTTAAGTTGCTCTTTGCCACCTTGGCTCAGTGGGCGTGGTCACCGAACAGTTGCCGACGCCACTGCTCAAAATAAAATTTTATCAGTAGAAATATGCCTTCTAGAAAACAGAGACAGACTAGAAAATACAGTTTAATATACAGTTTTTTCATGTGTATGTTACTGTCAAAGCCCAAAATCAGCCAGTTGGCAGACGCTAATTTCGTTGAAAATTGGTCCGGCCAATTTCTAGCTTTGTCCATTCACTTCGTAACATGTTTGGTGATCCCTGACCGAAAAAAGGCTAGATTCAGGGTCATCACCGAGTTAGTGTTTTTTCGCGATAATTATGACCACGTTAGCTTCGGCAACCACTAACGATCAAAGGAATCAAAACAACAATGTCTCAAATAAAAAAAAGAAATAAATACCACTTAAACATTTTTTTCTTCAACGTATATAATTGTTATCATGCTTCATTTTTTCATGTTTTAATATAAATTATTTTCTCTTGTTTTTTAAGAATTGTTCTGTCGGGCTACTAGTAAGAGGGTTTTTTAGGATCGAACCCCTATTCTCGAACATAGCGAGACGGAGGGGGGGGGGGGGTACGACAAGAACCCAATATGACCGCGAACGTAGAGTGACAGTGGCTCTAACCATAGTGATTATCTTTATGTTGATTCACACAAGATACAAACCATATCGCATTCTCCACGGGATAATCATTTTTTTTTTTCGAAATTTGACAGAAAAAAACTCCGTGTCTATATTAATGCTGTCGAATTCCGCTGTTTTTCCTCTCGTCACATGGAGTTAATTCAACACACAGAGATACCATGTATCACACGTTGGCTATGAAAAATATGGATGGGACTCCTACCGGACCGTCTTACATTAGCACATCGAACACTGGCCAGGAATAACGGATATCCAGCCAATTAGCGAATTCGCAGGGCAAAGCCCAAATTATTTCTACAAATGGGACCAATCTACTCAGCCATTTCGTGAATTGTCCGCCCTTTCCGGCTTTGGCAGTTTCATATGTAAGAAATATCACTTAAACTATAGAACCTCTGCTGCCACCTATCAAACAAAAAACACAACTGTTATAGTTATTGGTTTAAAATTAGTAATTGGTTACAGATTAACGAGCCGCATTAAAAAACAATATAGCATGGTATTGCGAAATAATTCATGACCACTAATAATTTTGAAGATGACGTTTGCTTCAAAATTTTTACAGTTGTTGTTCAGATATTAAAACAACATTTGTAAGAATTTGCGAAGTTTGAGTCCTCATAGGCTTTTATGAATTTTCTGAAGACACTTACTGGAAGCCAAGGAGGTCGTGAATTCTGCAAATATTTACCAATACTATTTTACAAAACGTACACAACAACTGTTAAAATTTTGAGGTGAACATAGTAATTTAATAAATATTATTTGTTATGAATGATTTAGTAATATGACGTCCTACTGTTTTTTTGTTTGCGTCACATTAATCGGGAGACGGTCACCAATTTCGATGGAAAAATTATAAAAGTTATGTTTTTTTTATTCGATAAGTAGCAGCAGAGGTTCTTGTTTGAATAATGTTTCTTATATATACATACAGGGCGATTACTCAATTCCCCTTGCCGCTTGATCCTAGAGGCATTCTTCCAATTAGAAAAATTATTCAAATAATGTGTGGAACTCAGGTACGTCATTCATGTCGCAAAGGGTTGTATAGAGATCAAAATAATGATAATAAAAAAAATTTATATGGGCATCCTCTCCTCAAAAACTCAAAAGAAAATTGTTGCCCGCCTTTCCCGAGGGAGAAAATATATATGTACTGTATACACTGCGCTGCACATTTCTAAGTGCCATATTCACAGAAATATTTGAATTCAAAAAAATCAGAGGGGAAATTGGGGAAAAAATAGCATAAACTGACGGACAACGCTTTTTTATCTACTTTATGCTGTTCTTTCCCAACTTTCACGGGAATTTTTAAATTCAAATATATCTGTGAATATTGCTCTTAAATACGTGTGGTATTTTTTTCTTTTTCTTGGCATCAGGAGAGACAGGTCAACTTTCTGTTTGGGTTTTTTTTTTTGAGGATAGGATGTGTCCGTATAAAAACTTATTACTTTTATTTTGACAACTATACAACCGTCTGCCGCATGAATAAAGCTGAACATAGTGGGAGCGGCGAGCAAAGCGGTGTATGAGAGAGAAGAGAAGCGAGATGAGGGAATATAGCTGTGCGCAAGGAACACAGCACACATAGTGGGGGCGTTTACTATAGCAGCGAGTATCGAATAGAAACTTGCAATCGGCGTGGTATTTTTAGTTAAAGAATGCTTAAAAATTTCATAATTATAAAAACCATTACTCAGACAACAGTTTAGAAATAATAGTGTGTGAATATCGCTATACTACGGAAATATTCCTCATATTTTGGTCGCTTTCCTCCCTACACATCTTTACCCGCGGCACTTGAGTGCGATCACTTCCCGAAAAATCAATATTTTCTACTGAATTTATGAATAAAAAATTGAGAAAAATATCAAGTTTACAAAACCCCCTACCGTTTAAATTTGTATTATTAGCATAGGCGGCAGGGTAAAAGTGGAACCCCCCCCCTACCCGCTCGAATAGCTTTATTTGTATAAAATATTTGTTTGTTTCATTTTTTTTAACATAAGAAACGTAATTATTGACGCACAAAAATCCAGCATAAAAACATTCGGTACGCTTCTCCAGTATGGAAATATTGACGGTACACAGAAAATAAACAAACAAATAAAACTTGCGAATTTTTCCCCAGAAACATACATGATTTTTAATTCAGAATACTCAAATACATTTACATATACACGGTACATGATAAATTAGCTTAAAACTCAAAATATAAATAATTTTCGGTTTGGTTAAACACGTGCGCACGAAAAAAGTTTGACGGGAAATGGAAATTATTCGGTACTTGTGCTGTTTCCATTTCATCGTCCACAACATTTTGAAGTACGTCGAGAACTTGACATCAACGATTCTGGTGACATTTTTGGCCTCACTACCGCTTTTTAACAGCAACAAGCAGAAAACAAGCCCTTCGACGGACATCTTGAAGCTACACACACAAGCGAGCAGAGCGGCGAAAACAAAATATCTTGAATGCGCTGCTATTATCGCTTGTCGTGGAATTCCCGCTCCGCTGCGGTACGCGCCACTATGCGCAGTCGCATTGGAATTCATGTGTTTGATTTCGCTGCGTCGATCACTTCTCTTCTCGTTGCTTTGCTCTCCATTTCACTATGTTTACAGCCTAGCGTATTTGACTTCTACATACACGTTATTCGAATAATTTTTCTAATTGGAAGTATGCCTCTTAGATCAACAGTTCGTAAGTAAAAGGAGACAGAGGGAATTAAGAGTAATCACCCCTACACCTTACATATATACATGTAAACTGTACTGGTTATCAGATCGCCATCGGTCAATCCCATTTTCCAGCACCGATACTAAAAAATTGGTATAGGTGTCTAAAAGCTTCTTCGTGTAGTTTTCTAAATTGCAGCCCGAGAGCAGCACAAAATGTTTGGAATTTATAGCAGCATATCTGCCAACGTGAAAGAGGGTCACCATGCCTTGAAAAAGTCGAAAGAAGCATTATTTTGGACCTTTTCCTCCGGGTAACAATTTTTTTGGCACCTAAAAATATTTTCTGGCAATTTGATTTTTTTTTTGTGATTTGTAAAGCCCTGCTGGCGCATAACATATATGTATTCTAAATTATTTATAAATTTTGAATTGAGCTTACCCAAACTGCTTTCTCGATGTAGAATTCTGCGTCGCTTCTCAAAAGCACATATGTTGCTATCTATACCGACACGTGTCTCTGTACTAAATTCAATCTTTCTCAAGTTATAATTCAGGTAGAAGCAAATATATATTTTGAGACTATCTGCTTTAATACTTCTCTTTTTTTGTATGATGAAAAAGAAATCTTAGCTGGGATGTCTGTGGAATAGTTCAGGTGGCACACACTGAGATACTTTTGAGAGTTTTATAAGCAGTTTTCTTCTCAAGGATTATCAAAACTGCAAATGGATCTCGGCAACGGACTACGGATAACTTCTTTCTTTTCAGAAGCGACTGTACATTTTTTTTGCCGAAACTCGGTACCGCATATGATTTTTATTTCTATATATTTTTTTTTTCAATAAGGTGGAACTCTCAGGAATCATTTCATCGACTCTTTTAAGGAGAGAATTTATTTCTCACTATAATAAATTCGAATATCATGATGAAATGGACTTTCTTAAGGTAAAGCGTTCAGGTCTATTTTTGATGATTCTTCATTTATCCGTTCATTCCGAATGTTCTGCGCGTTTTCTAAAGGGTACATATGTTTCAGCACTCATTGTATACAGGTGTCCCATAAATTAGTAAATAGTTAAAAAAATTGGTGAAAATTACGAATATGTGAGTGCTGTTTGCGGAAAAAATTATTCTCACGAGAGGGTTCGTTTTCTTGGAAGAAAAAAAGTTAGTTAAAATTTTTTTCGATAGAGGATGCTACCCGAAAGACTGTCAGAAGTGATTGTCCTTGAACTTTTCTTCTATATCTGCTATGCTGGAAACTTTTGCTGAGCTTCAGCCGTCGATTCGTATTTCATTTAAAACAACTTCATCAATACTGCTTTACTCACCAATGCCGATAAAACTTTTTTTTCGTTAAAAAATTCGCAAGGAGAACGCTTAAAACTCTCTAGAAAAGTGGTTCCCAAACATTTTTATCCGTGGACCTGAAATCTTGGTGTCTGCTAGACCCCCATTTATAGCAGCAGAAACTACATTCATCTTTCAGAGAGAATATTCTCGAACTATGGAGGACATTCCATCCAGTACTGATAAATGTGTGTGATGCCATTAGATGGCATCACAATTAATTCTGAAATTATTTCCTCTCATTAATTCTGAAATTATTTCCTCTCATTAATTCTGAAATTATTTCCTCTCATTAATTCTGAAATTATTTCCTCTCATTAATTCTGAAATTATTTCCTCTCATTAATTCTGAAATTATTTCCTCTCATTAATTCTGAAATTATTTCCTCTCATTAATTCTGAAATTATTTGTGTGTGTGTGTTTCACACAGTGAATCTGAATCATCATCACTTCTGTAATTATTTCTTTCACAAATTTTAGAATTAATAATTTCTCACTGTTTTCAACCATTTCCTGAAAGTGATCGGCGGGGGACACAACAGAAAGTTCGGAGGTACAAATGTGACCCGCGGGACATGCGTTGAAGAGGCCTGGTTTAGGGAAACTTTTGTATGGAATACATCTACCGGATGGCATGAGAACTAAAAAAACGTTTCATATTGTTATCGAGAGACGTTGCCAACTGGTACAACTTTTTCAAATCGCAAAACTGTTACTGCTGCAGTCTACCAATGTTGCAGCGGTATTTTTCCCCTGTTAATTTGATTAGAACATTTCTTTTTAAATGATTAATGTATATTATTTATTTTTTCAATTAAGTTATAAGCCCCTAAAAGTCCAGGCATCCCCCGACTGTTAACTGTTTGAATTAGATTTTCTGCAGTAAACTTTTTAGAAATGTTGTATTGTTAATAATATTGGTTCAAGAGCAGAGGTCTTCAATCTTTCATCCACGCGGCCCAATTGAAACTTCTCACGGAGAACACGGTCCACCGACTCATGTAATTTGGTTAAATCCTAATTAGGTCAATGGAGCCCCGAGGTAAACAGGAACAAAAATATCTGAAGATTTTTATTTATTCAGCGTTTCTCTCTCTCTCAAGCCACAGTGTGTGAAATAAGGAAGGCAGGGTCGTGTTCTCCAGTGGTGTATATGGTAGCATGCGCTTGCCCGGTATGCAAGAGGGCCTGGGTTAAGGTCCCGCTGGAGACTAGATGACTTTCCTTTCCGAGTTCACTTCAGCATAATATCCAGAAAATAATATGTTTCCTTGATATCTTGGGCTGAGAAAAAGCCGTCTATCTCTCTCTATTTCTTTTATTAACTGTCAATTTTTATTAGTTTTGAACCATTCTTTTCACTAATTCTGAAAAGATTTTTGATTAATTACTGATGAAATTAATTAATTTTGAGATAAGGTTTTATCTGAAATTATTCAAATGATTCTTCAATTATTTTTTTCGGTAATTCCGAAATTATTTTCTTTCTCATTATATCTTGAAATAAATTGTTTCAATAATTATGCAATTACTCTTTTATTGTTTGTGAAATAATTTCTATCAGAAATTATGAAATTATTTCCTCTCATTAATTCTGAAATTATTTCCTCTCATTAATTCTGAAATTATTTCCTCTCATTAATTCTGAAATTATTTCCTCTCATTAATTCTGAAATTATTTCCTCTCATTAATTCTGAAATTATTTGTTTCAAAAATTCTGAAATTATTTGTTTCAGTAATTCTGAAATTATTTGTTTCAAAAATTCTGAAATTATTTGTTTCAGTAATTCTGAAATTATTTGTGTGTGTGTGTTTCACACAGTAAATCTGAATCATCATTACTTCTGAAATTATTTGTGTGTGTGTGTTTCACACAGTAAATCTGAATCATCATTACTTCTGTAATTATTTCTTTCACAAATTTTAGAATTAATAATTTCTCACTGTTTTCAACCATTTCCTGAAAGTGATCGGCGGGGGACACAACAGAAAGTTCGGAGGTACAAATGTGACCCGCGGGACATGCGTTGAAGAGGCCTGGTTTAGGGAAACTTTTGTATGGAAAAAGATATAATTATATATTTCTTCACAAAAGAGAAACACCAATTTTTATTTTGAAGACATTTTGCCTTATGCACTTTTACTATATCGTGATAGTGGAAATCTTACTAACGAAAAATTAACACTATTTTTCCTTCATAACATAAG
Source organism: Pholcus phalangioides (assembly GCF_987345545.1). Lineage (NCBI taxonomy): Eukaryota > Metazoa > Arthropoda > Arachnida > Araneae > Pholcidae > Pholcus > Pholcus phalangioides. The sequence goes on from NW_028301602.1 coordinate 21,903,249, forward strand.
GACCTGACCATTTTACGACAATGTCACGTTAATGTCTTAAATGTCAGCACTGGATATATATGTGGTGCACACAATTCCGTCATCGTTTTCGAATAACTTGAATGGGAGGAGAGAGGATTTTGTAGACAGTTTTCCGATGTAAAATTTTCGACGAAGACTCTGTCGGTGCTATTATATCAAACAATACTTCCCCCGTTACGGTCACTTCTTAGTCATTCGAGCACAGGCTTTTGAAAAGCCCTGAAAAGTGAATCAGATGCAGTTTCTTGAGCTATTATCATGTAAATTAGGTCCCTTCCTAACCCTCCCCGACTTTTCCTTACAAACAGAATAAATTATGAGACGTCTCTCAAGAGAAGAAAGAGGACTTAAGCGTCAAACAAGGGTGCTCTCCGGCGCCCTGGACAATTTAAACGTGCGCATTTGATTATATAAAGCATATTTTACAGGCCATAGTGTATGGCACGGAAAAAACGTAAAAATTTATTAGTTAGGAATGTGTTAGAGTATCCAAATAGACCAATTGTGCCTTCTGAAACATTTATTTAAATATTGCTACCATAGGGAATTTACAATCACAATTTACAGTTTGTAAAATTTTTCAATGGAACAGATCAGGAAAAGTATTGTTACGAAAATTATGTAAATACTCATTATTTATCATTCATTATATCATCTTTCACTTGGAAATAGTCATTAACCCATTTCTCTGAAAACCTCGCCAAATTGACGAGAAACTTGGCGAATTTAGCGACAGCTCCGATGATATGGCGATGTCATGTCGCCAAAAGATTCTTTAAGAAGATCTCGACTTCCTCTGCCCATACAAAAGTGCCACCGGAGGAGAATCCTTCGGTAAGCAGTTGAGTTTTCTTGAAGACGGGATTTCTTGTATGCGCGAGAGGCCGATCCCTGTTTAGCGTGTTTCGTCAAATCGCTGCTTGTGAATACGTGAAAATAGCTGTTCTGTAAAATAAATCTGTAATTTTCCTTTGAATTCGTTCTTGTTTTGCCATCGCGAGTGCTTGTGAGGGACATTATTCGGAACAGTATATACAGGGCATAAGAATAGTTCATACAGGAAAAGTATGTTACGAACCGAAAATGTGGGAGAGGGGAGGGTTAGTTGTATATCATATTATTTTCACGATAATTTTTTTTTCTGACATTAGAATTAATGTTGTATGAAAAAAAAGAAGAAGCGTTGTTACCCACACAAGCGTCGTTGGTAAGTTTGATAAATACTGAACACATTATCACTTTTACCGGCGATTTTGCATAATTACCATATTTTAAATGATTTTCTTGAACGAATATTGGCAGTGTTCCAGGAATATTCGAATTTTTGAAACACGTTTTTCGTTTTCTCAACATTTTTGTTATTTCAGAAAGTAGGGGCCGTTCAAGTATTACGTAAGCAAATTTTTAGCCTTTTTTGACCCCCCCCCCATGTCAGCAAAATTTCGTCATCAGCTCTGCCCCTCTGAATCCAACTCATATTTTCATAAGGGGTGGTTGATGACGTAAGCATTATCCAAACCCCCCTCCCCCCTTGTCATCAAAAGTCAGCAAATCCGAACCCCCCCCCCCCCATCGATGATGACGTAATACTTGAACGACGCCGTACATCTGAAAGTCATTATTATTATTTCTAAAGTTATCTTCAAAGTTATTATTGCATAATAACCAAGTGTCGTTCGTAAATTCGATAAATATGGAAAAAATTACAAATGAATCTAGTATGTTCTGTGAGTGATCGAATGGTCATAGTGACGGACTCTCATCGCGAGGATCCGGGTTCAAACCCCACCGTCGCCGCACAGTGGTGGTCGGCTGAAGTTGGTTTTCTGCGATTTCCAACTTTGAGGCGCGAATGCGAGCCGATCTCCCCGTTAAAAAGTCTCGCCGCAGAGAGCAACAGGCCTACAACGTTACAATTATGCATTCATTCATCACACTTCACTCACTATGGGGTGAGAAATAACTCGTAGTTCAAAGAATTTATTACAGATGGCAGCACTACACATAACAAGCATGACACAAAAACAAACTTCACTAATCATACACACACATTCCAACATGTACCAATTCGTTAGAAGTTCCGCGGAGGAATATGGAGGAGGTGCATGTGTCTGGTTTAGTAGTAGTATATCATATTGTGTACGATTTATCATATTTACCAACGACGCGATGCATGGATATCATGAATAATCACCGCTAAAAGTGATTGTGTTTAGGGAAAGTTATCAAATTTACCAAAGACGCATGAGTACCATGCATAATCGCCTAAAAGTGATAAATGGAGGGACGTTTATCAAATTTACCGAAATGCTTAGTAAGTATGCATAATAACCGCATTTATGACATTTACCGTAATATATACATATCGATATTTTTCTCCATATAAAAGAACCACGTCGAAGCATAAATGGGTACACAGATCAATATTATAATCAGCTCGCTGCCATGCCCTCTACGAGCCATGAGAAACACTGATCTATATATAGTCACTGATCTATATGATAGTCTCTCTAATCCCAGACATAAAACGTGTTCGTAATACAAAAAATTGAAGTCTCCTAATTTGAATAATCTCTGAGGTACAAATAGAATAACCAAAGGAAAAAAAACATGAACCCCATTACACGTGTTTTCATCTCCTTGATAATGAAATTCGCACATTCATCTTCACTTACAAAATAAATTTCCATATTTACTGAATCATAAATAACATTAAAACTTCCAAGCCATATCTTTTAATTTTAAACATAAGTGCATTAAACAAAAGTGCAAATATATCATCATTCACCTGTTTTGCATTTCGTAATAACTTTTTTGTTATTTCAGGAAGTGCATATTTTAGTGTTTATCCCAATACAAAATACGGCTTTATAAGTACAATACTTTTTTTTTATCTAGAAAGAGTTGATTCCCCTTGTTGGTGTTTTTGAAATTTGTCGAAATTTTACGTGTGATTCTGTAGATTTCTCTTATCTGTGAGATTCATAAAATCGCACCAAATGAAGGGAGAATGGAAATAAAATTCAAGGTAATAACTTTCATTTTGCTATGCGAGATTATATATGTTTTTAAGTAACATTAAAATCAAAGTGAAAACTACATTCCACCGTCGATTAACTATTTTAGCCAATTAAAAAAAATCCATTCCAATTAATTAAATTGCTGTAGTAACGTACTGTATTATTTCAATCAAAAATTTGTTAATAGCACCAATAAACATCCTTTTATGTAAAAAAAAACAACTTTTTTCAATACGTTTTTACGGGAGTTAACTACAGAGGGTTAAGAATAAGCTATAGAGTCTATATGATACTCTTACTCTAATTCCAGACATTAAATGTGTATCCGAATAATGTTACAGTCTCCTAATTTCAATAATCTCTCACGTACAAATAGAAGAACCACAGAAAAACCAATAATAACATCGACCATTACACGCTTGTCTTCATCTCCTTAATAAAGAAATTCGCACATTCACCTTCACTTATAAAATTCTATTCCATAACCACAAATAAAATTAAAAATTTTAAGCCATATCTTTTTTAATTTTAAACATAAGTACACTCAATAAAAGTGTAAATATATCATTCACCTGTTTGCACGTCGTACTAAAAAAAAAATAATGCATACAAAAATTATTTCCATATTTCCGAATTTTTTATCTGAACACCAGAGTCAAATAGCGTTTTTTTTCGTTCAAAATATTTTTCGAAGTAGCGGAAAACTTCTCCGGACATTTTCCATATTTTTTCCTCTTAAGGAGAATAAGCTCTTGATCCCTCTCTCTCTTTCCAAATAATAAATTCTTCTCTCGCTTCTCTATTTCCTCTTTTTATTTATATATATATTTTATTATTATCATTTTTTTTTTTAAAAAAAACCTGAACCTTTTGCCAATTCTTCACACAAGCTCCCAAAATGTCACCAGATGTCGCTGCGACGGGAAAAGAAAAGAGACGAATGTTATCGTCTAACTCTTACAGCTTTTCCCGCCAGACTCGCACTTGCTTTGAAGCTTGTTTCTATCACGAAGGCAGCACACGGAGAGAGGCGAAACACCATCCAGAGACATTTCTCTTCATTCATTCATTCATTCATTCAAAAGTGTTCACATCTTCTTGTAACTGTTTCCGATATGCACAAAGAGTTAGCGAACAGTCGAAGAAGTGGTGCTTGACACTATATATAAATATTTTTATTTATTTTTATTATATATTATATTATATTTTTCCCCCCGGGATGAATGTCACGTGTTTGAAGAGATTGAAGAATATCATTCTGGCATGGATCGGATGTGTATGTTTCATTTTTGCTGTCCCTGGGATTGGGATATCATCCGCTCAAGGTAAAACAAGAATTATATTGTAGATATTTCTGCGTATTCACTAAATATTAAATTTGAATTGAAATAAATAATGTACGGTGAAACCTCGCTATAACGATACCCGATACAATGATAAATCCCTCTACAAACATATTTTTTCTAATTGCATTTGGAATCGTCTATGGTCTAATGTTAAACTTCTCTCGATATAATGATATTTTACTACGTTGAATCCCTCTATAACGATATTTTTTTGAGGAGATTTCGGAACTGCTACAACGATATTTTTTATAATTCCCTCAAAATCACCTTCAGTATATTTTTAAATTCCTCACCAGTTTTTGTTCTTTCGGGGGTGTTTAATAACATCGGTAATTTGCATTGTTTTGCCCTTTGAAACTGTTGATGAATTTGCCGTGAAGCATACATGAACTGTTTTACATTGAACTACTTTAAATGGTGAAATAATTAACTGAATTTTATTCATCAATTAACCGTATACAGTTTTTGTTGCGAATGTCAGACACGCATAAATGCATTTTATGGAATTTTATTTTCAATTCAGAAGAGATGCCGACAACAGCATAGATTCGGTGGCACCTGATGATAATGCTACTCTATCGATATAACAATAATTTCTCTACAACGATGTGCATTCGTGAATCACAAAGCATCTTTATATCGAGGTTTCACTGTATACTGTAGTGGAACCTCCGAAAGTGATACTCGATATAACTATTACGGTAAATGTGATGAATTTTCGGCTAATAATCATCATCGTCGGTTATTTTGAATAATCACCGACCATTTTGGTAAGTGTGCTAAATTTTACGAAGTTATCAAATTTACCGGTGATTGTGTATATTCCCCCAGCTCATATATATTCAGTAAATCGTCAATGAATTATTTAAATTTACCGGGCAATATGCTCAAACTTCAGTCTAGGATGATGGAATTGATCGATGTTGATTATGTTTAAAAATGTTGATAAATGTGAGGAAAGAGCTAATATTACAAGACTGATTTATACGTTTCTATCCTTATAACACTTATTCGAATTTAATTGAATTTTTATGGTACAATTTTAGCGCATCCATCACTTACGGGAGAAACTGATAAGCTAATTTAAGATAATAATATAAACTGATAATAATGGTAGAATTTAAGTGATACTTATTTCATATTTATCATACTTGTCAACTTCATTCGGGAACTATGAATTATCACCGGTAAAAGATAATCACCGATTTATCGCATTTACTGTAACATATATGCGGGGTGCATAGGTAACAGGAAGCATGAGATTTTACTGTCGAACCGTTAGTCGTAAAGGCATACTTCCGATTAGTAAAAAGTAAAACGATTTATATATACTTGTATTTATGTAATATATAATATTTATTAGTATTTATGTAATATATGCTGTTCCACCGAACTTCCTTCGTTTTTCGAATTCGAATATCTCAGCTAATATTGCACTTGGAAACGTATTTTTTTTGCTGGCATCAGGAGAGACAAGGCAACAACTTTCTAATTGGGCTTTTGGGTACAGGGAGCCCGTATAAAAAGTTAATTTTTTTAATTTTAATAACTACTAGCTATAATACCCGGCGTTGCCCGGGTTTTCTTCAGTGAGGCTTTTTGGATCACGTGATATCTCCCTCTTTCTTTGACGGACATGCAAACCGTGTTTAATAGTTAACCAATATGGCGACTTTATGCGCGACTCATGAAATAAATAAATCCAGATTTAAAGAAACGTAGAAATGAATATATTTTTTTCCAATTTTTTAAGGGGCGCTGAGTATTTCGATCCCCCTCCTCCCTGAACTTCAAGTTATCCATCTGCCTGTTTCAGCTTTCAAAAATGCTTAATTAAAGCTTTGGAATTTTTTCGATGTACTTTTTACGGGCCCGTAATTTTAAAACATCCTAAACTATATGAATTTATGCAGTTTAATATTAAAAGACACAATACGGAGACATTAATTTTCATATTTGAGAAGATCTAAATAAATGGTTGAAATCAATGTTATTGTATGAATGTCCAACTCAAAGTAGGTCCGACTAATCACTTCATATTATGTAAATCTAGAATTCAATAAAATTTTTTAAATTGTTGACGTGGCGGAAAACCCCACCGAATTTCCGCATTTCTACAGTAAAATTGGCAATTTTAACACTGATTTCTATGGGGATCATCGTTTGCCTGACCCGCGAAGTGATGCTGATAATGATTATGGCATCTATTGAAAAAGTCTCATTACTGGGGGGATTGAAAATGTGGCAAACCATTATAAAGGCATAAACTATTATACATATGGTAACAGGATTAGAGAAATTTTACAGTTGACATCAAAATTTTAACAGTTGATGTTTATGTGGTGGTAAACCAATGTTAGTAAGATGCACAAAAAGGAATGTTTTATCTCTAAAACATTCCTAATTGTCTTTACAAAAAATTGTAATCACGAATAATATAGACTAGACTCAATTTAATTAAGGTTTAAATCTCTTTCGATTATAATTAAAAAAATCTTACACATCACAGTAATGTTAGTTTACCGCTCCCGAACAACAAATGTTAAAATTTTTAAGCAAATTTGATAATTCAACTAATATTATTGTTCAATAAAATATTTATCGAAGTCATACTATATTGACTTTTCCTATGTGGCGCATTTATCAAAAACCAGTCATCGATTTCGATCGAAGACACAACAGTTTTATTTATTTTATTTGATAAGTGACAGCAGTAGTTCTACTTCAATGACGTTTCTTGCATATAATATATAGGGTGTATAGGTCACTCATTTTACTGGTGAATCGGTGATCTTAGAGGTATATCTTCAATTAGAAAAAGTATCCAAATCACGTGTTGTACTCATATATGTCATTCATGATGCAAGGGGTTGCATAGTTATTAAAACAAAAAAAAAAATTAACATTTTATACTGTCCCCGTGTGCTCAAAAACCAAAGTCGTTGCCATGTTTCTTCTTAGGAAAAAAAAAAGCCACGTTTCTAAATGCAATATTGATAGATATATTCAAATTTGGAAATCGGAGGAAAGTTGGAGAAGAACAGCATAAACTAAGGGGCAACGCTTCTCTCCCTGATTTATGATGTTCTTTCAATCTCTGCCGATCTTTTTTTTTTTTATTTAAAAAGACACACTATCTCTTTACAAATTTAAAATGAAGAACAATTTTGCGAGTGTATTAGTAACACGAAAAATTTCTTCTTTGAAAGCTCTCCGGATGCCGGGATTGTTAAGGGTACCGTGGAGTTTGATCGTGCGGAACCACCCAAAAAAATGCTCTGCATTTTAAAAATTTCAGAATTGATAAAAATTTAAAAATTTCAGAATTGGTGAAAATCCAGAATTTTTTAAAAAAAGAATTCCAGATATGGTTGAAAATTCAGATTTTATAAAAGCAGTAATTCCAGAATTATGTCTCTCTAGATCAAAATGCAAATTTATAGACGATGAAAATTCAGAATTTATTGTAATATAAAATAATTTATATTACAATAAAATTCATAAAATTATTGTTACCGTAAATGTGCCTCCTTCCCCCCCCCCCCCAACCAAGGGTGGTTTTAAATATTTTCACCGATTTCGAAAAATAGTCCCACGGGTCGCGAAACTGATCTTTTTGTTGACTTTGGGTCGCCACCGAAAAAAGTTAACCGCGACCCAAAATCAACTAAGTTTATCGCGGCTAAAAAAGGTTAAGAACCCCCTGGCCCAGGGCCCGAACTTCTGAGAAACAGGACTTAGGGGAACACAAATGACTTAAGGCTTGGCACCATTCCCCAAAGTGTGATGAAGAGGATTTAATACTTATATTATAATCAACCGCAGAATTAGCGGCATTACACATTTTCGTGTTTGAAAATATTTAATAAAAAACTACGTTATATGCGAGTTATACGTACGAGAACAGATACATCATTGACTCCGTCGGGATCTCTCGCTCTTCTTTGGCTTCCATGGCGCTATTTCGGATACATTCCTGTCAGTGGGGAGGGGGGGGCTTTCATAAGACACAGGAGAAAAAAAAATAATTAAAGTATGTATTTCTCATCTTTTACAGATCACTGTCAGGCATGTTTCCAAAATATATATATACATCCATTCATATGTAATAAAAAAGAGGAAATATGTAGGAATAGAAATCTCTTTCAAGAGAGAGAACAGCATCAAAAAAGACGGTGAAAAACATCTGGTAAATTGTTGGAAGCATTTCATTAGTCGGAATAAAAATAAGTAGAGGGATAATGAATGATCTCATTATGGTCCCCTTGTCTTTCATATTTTTCGTTACTCAAACGAATAACTTAGTTCTTTATTACGCTTATACTAATGGCAGTCGAACTCGGTTGTAACGACTTTCAATTGCCGCGCAAAGTTGTTTTGTTATAGCCGAAGCTTCAGGTTCGTAAGGTAAAGTGATTTTCATGTGATTGTATTGTTGTCGGCAATAAATGACCGTTTCGTACTGTGCGTATGTGTGAGATTGGAATTACAGTCGGCGCTCGTTAAAACGACCACCCGTTATAACGACCGTTCTATTGTATAATGACCGGTACGATAGGTCCCAAATATTTTCCCTATCTCTGTCATGCTATTTTTTGTCCAACATAATGACCGGTAAATGCCATTCAATTCATTAACACGAACGAATTCAACTTACCCCCCCCCCTCCCACACCCGTTTTTTTGGGAAGAAAATTAACAAAATCCGTCGTTGAGTGTGTTTCACATCCACCTTTGATGACTGCACAAAGGGGTATGGAATATATGTAGATGGTTTAAAGAGATATAAAGCATTGTAACTTCTACAGGAAGCCGTTGTTAACTAGCGCCATCACTGAAAACGTCTCGCATGGTGGGTCATTCCCACGTGATTGATTTTTCTTATCCTATTTTAAATTTCACTGTCCAATTTCTCAATGGGAGAATGTACAGGCAAGTGAATATATTGTATTTTGTTGCATTTAGTGAAAAATAAATGTAGGTTTTAACCAAATATACAGTATTTTCGTAAATGCAATGTACATATTGTATTATATGCAGAAAGACACGTTACTCTTCCCTGTTAATACAACAGATACGTAAAACTGTCTCAATGAATAGATATCGGTGTTACAGGGGACAATTCATTTCTGGTTCAGCATATACATACGCTGCGGGGTGGATCATATCTGCCTTCATAGCTTAGTTGGTAGAGCACTGGTCCGGCAACGAAGAGACTGGGGTTCGATTCCACGTGAGGGCAGAGATGAGTTTTCCTTCCCTGTAGCACCAATATCCCTTCATTGAGCCAGTTTTCCGTATCTGTTATACTGTGTAATGTATTTAAATTTAATAATTTAATTTAGTTAAAATTAACTAAAAGCATAGTAAAGTGTTAATAAGAAGGTGTTAGTTGAACATTGTTTAAGGTAATAGAATTTGTAAAGTAGAAATCTCGTTTATTTAATAAATATTTGACATGTGATTTTTCCATTTCATATCTTGGTAAATATAAAAACCTAAATGTTTTATTGTACTGACTTGCTCTAGATCTTGACAAGTACAAGAAAAGTCATAATTGCTCTTAATGTCATGGAAAACAATGCTTAAGCCAGGTTGGTTAGTGGGGATTTAAAGAAAAATTTATATACTTGGTTTTAGTAATGTTAATTTGGAGGTCATTAGCACGGAACGAATTTCTTAATTTTAAGAGATCATTATTAATATTAATATTTGGGAGATATGCAGGGTGATTATTATTAAAGTTCCCGTACTCTGAGTAGTTTTTCCTCAGACTGCTCAACCGAATACAGCCAAATTTTTAGTAAATCTAAATTAGACCATGGGAGAGATAACTGAAATAAAATAAGAGTTCAATTTTCGATCACCAGGTGAAAAAATAGCGCTTTTTTATTGCATTTTACATTTTCCCATGGTCCATATAGCGTATATGCCAAGTTTCAATGGAATACGTCTACCAGAACGAACTGTTCAGTAAACTGACACTGCTCAGACCAATGTAGCACCCGTTCTGGAAAACGTTTTCCATCGAAACTTAGTATAAAAGCTATATGGTCGATGGGAAAAAGAAAAATTCAATAAAAAAGCTCCAATTTTTCACCTGGTGGTCGAAAATTGTACTATTTTTGTTTCAGAAATCTTTCTCCCATAGTTTCATTAGAATATCCTAAAAATTTGGCTGTATTCTGTAAAGCAGTTTTTGAGAGAGAAAAATTACTCAGAGTACGGGAACTTTAATTATAATCACCCTGTATGTATATAATCACACTGATATATATACTTGATATATCAAGTTTTTGATTGAATTATATCAATTTTAACTGATGAAAGGAAATGGTGTTATAAACAGCAAAGAACACTTGACGAATCTCTCTTTGATTCCTCTAATTATGTTTCCTGATGTACATTTGTTCTATAAATTGCGTATATTTACTCTCCATTATCACCATATTCACACAATTATAGTGTATTTGCATAGACATAATACGAGATATACTGTGTGTGTATTTTGAAACTCGCGATCGATGTACTCGATGCATAGCTTGAAGCGAAATTCAAGTATTGGCGACTTTAGAGTTGACGTGATTGATATTCTCAGGAGATAAATGGAAATTTACATTTTATTCAGCCATCTCCGATGACTTATTTGTATCTTAAGCGTGTAAATATTCAAAACGAGTGCAAATTCATTTCTTGTATGAGAGATACGTCATGATATTCATTTAGATCCCGATTTAGGAATTCCAAGATTTACTCAGAAATTCGAACGATGGAAGATCCGAATGCTCCGGCTCGATCTGATTCACGCGAATTGTATCAGTCAAACTCAGTTATAACAACACGTTGGCCAATAACCGGCGGTGCGGTCCGATTTCCATAGAGAATAATGTTGATGAATCTTATCTATAACATCTATGAAAACGCAACGAGCTCGGATATAACGACACATTAGAGTTCATCACATTGAGTAGTTGTTTTTCTGTTGCTCTATTGAATACTAATATGGAAAAACGATTCACTGCATGTTTCTCTTTCCGACTTGCTTACTGACATTACCCGTATGTGGTGCGTTTCCGTATTTTTTCGTAATTTTGACCTTACCTTCTTTTGTAATTTTGACCAAATTCTTTTGTTTCATGATATAATGTCTCTTTCCTTCAACGAAGCTTACTTTAATTCCTAATTTTTACTAAAATCAGGGGGGGAGATGAAGATGATTTTCCTAATTCATACAAGGTGGATTTTATCGACCGACCAATAATTACACACGCGATTCCTTGTGAAAAACTAATATGGAAAAGAATTTTATACCTTTTCAGGATCAGACGAATATTAAAAAGTTATAACGTTTAGTAATTTTGTGACGCGCCAGTTTTCTAACAGGGAGTTACGCACCAAACAACCAACGAAAAAAATTATTTTCCCTATGCAGCGGGTTGCCGCAAATAATCCCGTTAGGAGCCAAACTCTTATTTTCTTTCATGATTGGCACTCTTTCTTCTTCGTGTAGACTCTACACGACTCTAAACGTAATAACAAGGTTAAGCTACAATGCAAGTGATTTTAACCTTGTTATTAGGTGCTACCTCCGCCCCACTATATTGGCAAATTTATTACCAGATAGTGGTGTTAGGTTAAGTGTTAGCCAAACGAGATCTATTGGAAAAAATTGCTTTCCCAGCACTTTTTTGCCAAAATATGCTAATTTTTTTTCCTTCACTGTTAAGTCAATTTTTTAAGGTTAAAAAAACTGGTTTGCACAGCCTTAGCTGTACTGATTACAGGGTTATACCCCAAAAAAAAAAATCGTCAACGAATAAGGCAAATACTAGGAAATACCAAAAAAATTCCTAATGCATTTCAACACGTTATGGGTGTCGTCTTCAGCTGGGTAAGAGTATCACGCTGACCGAATTCATTACGAGCGAGAGTTTAAAGAAAATTCGAATAGACCAATCGGATAGCTCCATTTCGCAAGCAGCCAATCAGGTTGTTGCAAAAGACTTATACGCAGGCTCTTCGCTTCATTCTTGCCACGACGTATAGTTTTGAGTTCCGCTGAACAACCGAGATTGAAGATTTGGTACTCAATCCAAGTGGGAAACTGGGTCAGCGTGATACTCTTATCCTCTGAAAACGACACTCATAGCGTGTCGAAATGCATTAGGAATTTTTTAGTATTTCCTGGTATTTGCTTTACTCGTTGACGATTTTTTGAGTGCTATTAGGCAGAGTCATCTACTCTTACGTACAGGGTTATAGCATTGCTATCAGCTTAAAAAACGCAAAATTTATGTTTGGTGCACTTTCGATGAATTCGGCAGGATTCGAAAGTGACGTCATCAATTTTTAATGCTTTCTAACTCCATAATTATTGGTTGAATCAGAGAAAATCAAAAACACTTCTCAATATTAGTTTTTCACAAGCAATCACGGGTAAAAATGTTAGGTGGTCGTCAGTATCCGTCCTGTACACTGTGTTTTAATGAATATGGCTATTAATATTCATCTCACATGTTCGCCTTTTTCCATTGTTTTGTGGTTTCTCTCCGGTGAAATATATTTTAGATCAGCGCAGACTTGTCGGTAACACCGTGTTTCTTGCCAAAGCAATAATTGCCAATCTCGGTGACATTTAGCAAATTTTTTCGTAAGAAATGCCCCGTTAATTGTTCTGGATCAAATATAGTCACCATTATTAAACAACTTCACACACACACATAGTATTTGCGTGTAGTATCTGATTCTATTTCAAGTCAAAAAGGTTCTTGAAAATGTCAAACTTGGTTGAAATGACAAAAATTTGTGCAATCTTTGATGTCGTTGCGAATAAGGCCGGGATTACGCAATAAAAGTGTGATAAAAGCTCTTTTAGAAAACTTGAAAGAGAAAAACATCCAATTGGCTTATTGGTTAAATTTGCTCGAATATAACCGATACGCTTATTTGTTTAATTTTTTCAAGTTTTATAAAACCTTTATAGTGTTATGCCAGCATTAGTTAGATTATATTGCATTTTGAAAAACCTTCTTGTAGTTTCGCAATCATGGAATATTTTTAGTGCGTATAGTGAAAGATTATTGAATGTGTCATATCTATGTAATGCAGTGACTGCACTTCCATAACAAACACTCGCCGTTAGCAGCAATTAATACCGTGTTTACAATTTAAAGTTTTATAAAAGCTCTTTTATAAACTTGAAATAAAACAACACCCAATAAGCCCATTGGCTGATTTTGCTCGAATGTAACCGAAACACTTATTATTTTTTTATTTTTTTATACAAACATTTATTAGTTGCATTTTCTAAGTTTTACAAAAAGAAACTTATATCAGTTCTATAGCGTAATACCGGTCTAACGGACACTTTGAAGTCTGGAACAGGGTCTTAGGCCGAGATTACACTATAAAAGTTATCTAAAAGTTCTTTTATAAAATTTGAAAAAATTAACCAATTGGCATAAAATGTCACCTTTGTAAAATGAGCTTCATTGGTTAGATTTTCAAATTTTATAAAAGGGATTTTATCAAACTTTTATAGTGTATAACACCCAATAAACCCATTGTAGTTTGGCGCAATATATTTTACAAAACTTGCGAAAAAACAACTAATAAGTCTATTGATTATATTCAGCTCGAATGTAACCGATACGATTATTGGTTGCATTTCTCAAGTTTTATAAAGGAACTGTTATCGAATTTTTATATTACAATCTCCAACTTTAACGCATTTCGGTATACATTTACTCACACTCCACCCTCTCAGCGAACAACAATTTCGGTCCCATGGTGTCTGTAATCGAGAAACTAGAATTGTAATTTTTTTCCCTCGATAAATTCACCCACCGTATCAAATACACACTCGAATGATGAATGGGTAAATATACGTCCCTCATCATCCTTATTTACCATCAAATCAATGTCAATAGAGTAAAAAAAAATACAGGGAAGGGTCCTCGAAGAATGTCGTAAGGAAAGAAGAAACGACAGGAATCTCTCGTAGCAACATGATATTAACAATTTCCGGGAAATCATGCAGGGAAAAATATACATGGCAGTATTATTTACTTGTCAGTGAGATACCATCGCATGTGCTCTGGAAATATCAATTTCCTACTTATTTCCTTGTGAACATGTATTTTCACATGATACAAACACAAACTCAAGCCGTATATATAATGTTACTGCCAAAGCCCGAAGTGCGTCCAATTCCCCGGAATTGGACAAGGGTTTAGTATGAAGTTCGAATTTATTCAATCCAAGCCCGCCATTTCGCGAAGTGGCCGGAGTTCCCTGGCCAAAGCTGGATCTACTTATGTGAGACGGCCCGGTAGGAGTCAAATCCATTTTTTTTAATTGCAAACGTCTGTATTCAGTATCTGTATTTACAAACACACATACAGTTTTCTCCGCCAAATGTTGGACAAAGAAAAAATGATTACCGTACCGTGACTGCAGTTTGATGGGTTTACATAATTATTGTGGATGTAATTACAACGAGAAAAAAACGCCGACTTGACGATGGTCCCGCATCATGTCTTTTGTTATCGGTCTTTGGCCAGGGGATCACCGGCCACTTGGCGAACTGGCCGTACCCTTCGCGAATGTGCCAATTTCGGGCTTTGGCAATAACATATATGTATCACGGTAAACGTGATAAATCGGTAATTATGTGCAGTTCCGTCCTTTCAACTTTTTCCGTGGGGAGAAGGGGAAGAACATGTAGTCAATGTATTCATATATATATTTATATACAGGGTGTATATATATGTATATATTTGTATATACAGGGTGTTCTGTTTATGGACCGACAAACTCAGAAGGTTGTTAGTGCACATCAAGAGGAACAAAAATCGCAATGGAATATGATGTATACGTTGAGAGGGTGAAAATCGTGATAAACGCATGCACGTTTCGACGTGAGCTGCAACCGCTCGTGTACTTGTCGACGGGGAATCGGCAAACCGTTACAGCACGGTTTCTTCCATTTGAAGAGTGCGTACATTGCGCGGTCTCTCTGCATCACGCCGTACTGGATGGAAGGTCCTCGTCTCCCGTAGTAGTCGATCGAGCGTGGCGAAGGTAGTATGGTAGTGAGGTGGATAACGGCTCACCGGATATTGTTGTTGGTACATCCGCTGTGCGAAGCGCCCATTGCCATCTGCTCGACCGTAAATCAGATACATATCAGCGTATTCCTCCTTCGTTTAGTCAGCCATCACGATACTCATTGAAACAGACAACTAACTGCCCCACGTGCTTACTACCGCAACAGCGCTAATATACGTCGTCCCCAGCGCATGCGTTTTGCGACGCTGCTTACGTCAGATATGGTGAGTGAACCCACGAACCCATTCAGCGATCAACTGACATCCACCTTTCGTCCCCTCTGGACTCAGAGCCTGCATGCGTTTTTCGTGATTTTCAACCTCTCAACGTGGTTTGCGACACTATGTTTCATTGCAATTTTTGTTCCTGTTGATGCACACTAACAACCCTCTCGTATTATCGGTCCATTAACAGAAAACACCCCATTTCTAGTGTATTTGTCAAAGCCCCCCCCCCCGACCCCCAAATGACAGACTTGATTATGTGCAATAACAGATTTATCACCAAGTAACTATGCATACTTACCATGACTTGCTTAGTTTGATAAATTGATCACTTTTACCGGCGATTATGAATAATACCCAAGCGTAGTTGGTAAATTTTATAAATACTTAGAATTTATATCCCCTTTATTTGTGATGATGCATAATACTCTAGTCTAATTGGCCAATTCGATGAATATGAAAAAAATATTCCAAATGAGTCAAGTATGTGTGTGATAGTCGAATCCCGATATAATTGATAATGAATTTCTACGATCGTACCCCAGATATGCATAATGATACAATACATATATGTATACAATACGACGCGCGCTTATACATAGTCGACGGTAAAAGTGATAAATTTAAGGAAATTTATTGAACTTATCAAAATGTTCGGCGATTATGCATAATAACCGACAGTAACCGGATGTATCACATTTATCATGACATACAGTCAAACTCGGCTGTAATGACACCACAGAATCTACGAAATTTTGTCGTTGTAGCCGAGAGAGAGAGATTGACGTTCCCAATACATTTCACGTGTGGAAAATAGTAATCAGATGAAATCATATATTATACATGAAGTTGATTGAATTATGATTGGGGGTGTGCCCATATTTTAGCCATAAAATTACGGAAATTGGGGTCATAAATGCTAAATTTTGTCAAATTGGTCCAAAAATGTCACTAACAGTTAGAGAAAATCATAATTATATTGCGTATGAATAACCATTTTCGAGAAATGAAAGTGCTACAACAAGTTTGATTTGAATTAAAATGTACAAGGTGTCCCATAAGTTTGTAAATAGTTTAAATATTCATAAAAATTGCAGGAATTGATATACATCCAATTGCTTGAATAATTTTTTTGTCCAATACTGAAATTTTATTAATTGCTCATTAAATTAATTAATTCTGAGTTTTTTTCCTTCCCAATATGTCTTGAAATCATTTCTTTCAATAATCATGCAATTGATTTCTTATTGCTCTTTTATTGTGAAATAATTTATATCAGAAATTAAGAAATTTATTGTCATTCATATAAGTTTTTTCTTCTCTAATTCTTAAATTATTTGTGTCAAAGATTCAAAAAATTATTTCTTTCAGTGATTCTGAATTTTTATCAATTATCTGGAATTATTTCTTTCATTTATCTTCTCTTGCGTGTGGGATATATTTATTTCATTTATTTGATATAATTATTTATTTCATTTATTTGATATAATTATTTATTTCATTTATTTGATGTAATTATTTATTTCATTTATTCCGAAATTATTTATTTCATTTATTTGATAGAATTATTTATTCCATTTATTCCGAAATTATTTCTTTCACTAGAATAATCGTTTTTCAGTTGTTCTCAACCAATTTCTGAAAATGATTGACAGCCACAACAAAAAGTTCCGAGGGCCATAAAGTGGCCCACGGGCCGTGAGTTGGAATCCCCTCTCTTATATAAGGCAAAGCTCACTATCCCGCACAATCCCTCTATTCTCAATGGGAATCAGTCAGGGCAGGGGGGATTACTGCCGTTATAATCGAGGTATAGTTTCCACCGATGTAGTTATAACCGATTGTGTGCACATCCTATGAACGCTTTATCATAAACAGAAGAAAAATGTTTGTGTGTGCCTATATATATATCCGTCACAAAACGTAAGTAGAGTACCGGTTATTCAGAGTGAATTCAATTTGGTTGAATGCTCTTTTCATCAAATTATGTAATATTGCATGATGACTCTCACAACGGTGTCCGGCGATCGCGGAGCATTTTCACAAAATGACACTATCGACAGATGGTTATGGCAGCTAGCATCATCAACACGCATTCCTCCCTTTGTCACACTATTCACTCGGTATTCGGCGTTGTCACTATCTAGAGGTTGATATTCGTAATAATTATAAGTGAAAAGATGTTTCTCATTCTCATTCTCTTCCACCTCGTTTATGAAGTGGTCAGTTTTATGTTATAAACGGATTATGCGCCTGTTTCTGACAGATAATTCTACCTGAATGTAATTTTTTTTTCTCTCTCAGAAATTCCGATTGGGTAACAAGAGGAAAAACATTCGATATGAGAGGGTATTTAAATTGTTGTCAGTCTCGGTTGTAATGGCATCTGGTGGTTGGGGCTGATTTTTATAAGAATAATTTTAGTGAACCTTGCTCATAATGTCAATGAAAACACCATGTCATCGGATATAACAATATATTTTTCGTAGCTTTTACTTCCGTTTTTACGACGTTTTCTAAAGAAAATCAGAAATTCGAGCTCATTATATATAAGAAATGTATGCCAGTTGTTCTAGATTTATGGAGAAATCATGGACACAACAGTGAGTGAGTAACAGTCTGATTGTTCAAAAAGTGAGTGAGGGAGGGAGCTAGTGAGTGACCAAGTGAAGGAGTGAGTGTAGAATAAAACTGACTCAACAAGTGAATGAGCGAGTAAGTGCGTGATAGAATGGGTGAAGAACCAAGTGTGCCAGTGAGTGAGTAAAGGATCGAGTTCCTCACTCACTCAAATTCCTCTGTTCACTATACATCCCCTCCGATGAATTTTTCCAATATGTTTGCAAATTTTCTTCTGCCAGCATCCTGTTCGTATACCGTTGCATGCTCCTCCTACAGCAGCTATAGCTCGAATTATGAAAAATCACATATTTCCCTATTTCCCCGCGAGCACTGAACAGTGCTGCCTAGTCACGTAGAATGAGTTTCCCGGTCATGGGTTCCTAAGTGATTCACACTCCTTTTGATGTTCTCTATCACACTCACGCCTAAAATTTGTATCTCTATTTATGCGACACCCTGTACACGTGTCGTTTTTGGTAACCTCCATTTTTTTTCATTGCAACTTGCAGTAGAGCTCTAATTCCCTCCATCGGCAATTTTCATCACCTTTAGCGATAATTGACCAATATACTCGCCTTTGACAATTTATTTTTTGAATGCAATCACAACTTTGCATTCAAAAAATAAATTGTCAAAAGCAAGTAAAGTTGCTGATTGCATTCAAAAAATAAATTGTCGAAGGCAAGTAATCAGCAGCTTTACTTGCATTTGACATTTCTTTTCGGCGATTTGTTTCTTTCCGTATGAAAGAAACATGGTGAACACAAGTACTTATCATGTTGTGCATGTTGATACTATTCTATCGAATCGAAACACCTTTCACGGGCTGGATGGAACCCCTTGGCGGGCCGGAGGTTGTGCACCCCGTACCAACAGCTTTACATAAAGGACACCACAATAAATACCATTCCCTAACGGTACATATTCACATAATATCCTGTTGTCATGTCTTATCCTGTTGCCATGTCATATCATGCTCCCCACAACCAATGCCACATTTTTATTTTTTCACACCCTGGGAAGAAAAATTACTTTTCCTTACGCTTCAAATGACGATAATTAAACTCCTCCCGCCCCCGTCCCAAAAAAAAGAAGATAATTTTTTCCTTCAAAAAATTTAAAAATGCAAATTCAGTTTTCTTTGAGTCGTAAAAATAAAAATTCAGCTCCTGTACTTTATGATTATACACGTATTATTATTATTATTATTTTTTTTTTACGATTGGTCTTTAAAATGCTCACGAGAGCGTAAGGAAAATAAAGCGCGAGGAGACGAGATATATGATAATATTTACGTTTCTTGATATAAGCATCAAAGCGGCATCCACTTAAAATACTAAAGCTAAAGAATATGAGAAAAAAGAATAGAATTCTTGGTATTCCATGAATTCCAAGAAGTCGGAAAGAATTTCGAATAGAAAAGTTTTTCTTTTTTTTTGAACATTGCAAATTAGTATTTATTCAAATTTATTTTCCCATCACTCGAAACCACTTAAAACACATACGCTGATGGGGAATTTGAAAGTACCGCGCAGTTCTATTATTATTATTATTCTTTTCCTTTCATAGGAAGAATCCAAGGTTATGGTTTTTATTTTACTGAATATGGATTATAGATGAAAGAGCAAAGGAATATTTAGTGCATATGTTTTTTTGCATATTTATAGTAAGAGTTAACATATTCGAAAAGTTACAGCCGTTTTAATATTGATATGAACACCATCAAAAATATTCATGGAAATCATTTCGGCTGCCAGAGTTCTCGTCGAATAATCACGGAAAAACAACGACACTGTGTCTTTAAACATTCACCAGCACTACCGAGATATCTCGTTTTTTCTAAAAAAGACTTTTATATTGTCGACACTCCCGTTAACAACCGCTACGACGGATCACACTATTTTCCGTGTTCCGCCATGTTATTTATCATTCAGTATCACGATCCGTAAATATTATTCAATCCATTAGAACGACCGAACTAAACCCGGATCCCATTTATTTTGTTGTTTTTTCGCAAAGAAATAGACGAGATCCGTCGTTGAGTGTGTTTGACCTTGGCCTTTGATGCTTGGAGAAGATAGGGTTTGAAACACAGACGGTTTGAAGATGAAGTGTTGCTACTTCTATGAAAAACCCGGTGGTTAATCAGTGCAATCACTAGAAATGGGGTGAACCACTCCAATATGCACTATGTGCGAGTCGATTGGATGGTGTCGGTGTTTTCCTCCATCCCCCGCTTACCATTCATTTTTATAGTCTCACATGGTGGCTCACTTCCACTCAGTTGATTTAATGGGGTGTTCGATATTTTTAGTGATGAGAATCACGAATCATAAAACTAATTAATTTTAAGCTAATCAATGAATTATAAATTAATTTTTAACTAAAATAACCAGAAAAAAATGTTCTTGGGACAATCAACCCATCCCAGAAATGCAGTATTTTTCCACTCGCATATGGAATATAGCTTTTATTCCATAGATTCTGACGAATCAAAAATTCTCATAACAACATGAAATGAAAATATAATAATTAATATATCAATATAAAATATTGTTGAAATTTTATATAAGAGAAAAAAAATATATTATTATTAATTTTAATTGGGGTGGTCAGAAATCAAAGTGATAGGGAGTTGCTCCAGACCAACTTAAACAAAATTGGAGCATGGGAAATGAATAGAGCATGACGTTTAGCATTGCCAAGTGCATGGTCGCTCATTTTGGTCGAACAACACACGGTTCTTTTACGAGTTGAATGGTGTCACTATCCCGGATGCAACCAGGGTCACTGATTTAGGAATTCTCATTGACGAGCGGATTAGGTTTTCTGAACATTGTTAAGCGGTTTTCAATAAAGTGAATAGGGGCCTTTCAAGTATTACGTAAGCAAATTTTTAGCCATTTTTGACTCCCTCCCCCCCCCCCCTTGTCAGCAAAATTTCGTCATCAGCTCTGCCCCTCTGAATCCAACTCATATTTTCATAAAGGGTGGTTGATGACGTAAGTATTATCCAAACCCCCCCCCCAATCGATGATGACGTAATAATTTAACGTCCCCATAGAATGCTTGGTCTCATTTTCAAAAAGGTCTCTTCGCGTTCTTTTAAAGTCATTCTTCAACTTTTCTGAGGCTTAGTCCGTTTTGGACTGGAGTATGCTGGGAGGTTTTAAGTCTGGGCCGTGACTGGTTTGTCGGGAGGTTTTAAGAGACCATACCGACAGAGGGACATAGAGTTGGTTGAAGGGGTGCAGAGAAGAGCTACGCGTGTCTTTATTGGCACACAGGACTTGAGTTTGGAAGCAAGACTTCATTTTTTGAATATGCTTTCATTGTATGAACGCAGGTGTCGGTGCTTTTACAAGGGGGGACACCAGTATCGATTGGCGCCGCTGTGGTGGTCGAGTGGTCATAATGACGGACTCGTATCGGGAGGATCCGGGTTCGAACACCACCGTCGCCATAGTGGTGGTCGGCTGAAGTTGGTTTCCTGTGGTTCCCAACTTCGAGGCGCAAATGCGAACTGATCTCCCCATTGAAAAGTCTCGCCACAGAGAGCAACAGGCCTGCAACGATTAATTATTTAATCATTACGGTTCACTAATAGTTAGAAAAACTGGTGGCAGATGGCAGCACTACACATAACAAGCATTACACAGAAGCAAACTTCACGTCAGGTTTCACTACACGTACACACACATTCCCGCATGTACCAATTCGTTAGAGTTTCCGCAAAGGAATATGGACAGAGGTACATGTGTGGTTTAGTAGTAGTAGTATCGATTGGTAAGGGACAATTCTAGGTTATGGTGCCACAGGGAATTTTTCTCTAATAGATTGTTAATAAATGGAATAACTTATCCCTGGGGGGTAGTAAATTCTAACACAACTGACACATTTAAAAAGAAATACGATAAACATGTTGGAGTAAATCGAGAAGCTATCTATACTTAGAATTAGACAACCATAAGTATTCTTTATGGGCATTGTATTATATTTCATCATGCGTATATATATATTGTTTGTAATTGCATTTTTAATTGGGTTGCTGTATTTTTGAAATACATGACACCCATATTTGTTATGGGCATCTTTTTCCCAGCCACCCCGTTGGGCATTTTACCTGTTGTGGCGTTGTATTTGTATTTAATTATAATATTAATATTATAAATAATCAGAATCATTTCATCACGGAATGCATTTTTCACCATTTCATTCCCTGAACTTATCGCTCACTTTTGATAAAAATTCCTCGCGGTTATGATTGAAGAAGAAAAAAATTGATTTGAAAGATTCTTTTACTTCCCGAATGATCACGGAATCTTTAACCTTTAAGAAATAATATCCCACGACTGTGTGTGTATTCAATCTGATTCATATCCTGAGTAAAAAGAGAAGAGATTGAATCTGAAATTTAAAAATAACTTGATAAGTTTAGAAGATCATTTATATTCGAGAGATGATTATTGTCATTAACTCTCCAAATAAAATAGGATATGCGGCAATCTGAGCCTGTCATTGGCATAAGGATTTCTACATTCTGACAAGTTAATTAGGAGAGATGATTTCTGAGAACGAAAACAAAATCATCACGTACATAAATACGTACCAGTATACGTAATTACCGTTCTTATACCAATAATTAGGGAAATATGAAATTCACAATTGTTACCTAGAAATGAATTGTAAACGGCAGTGCTTCAAAATTTTTAAACTATGTGCAAATTTTTTTCAATGTTATTATTTTATAGAGTTAATTAAGACTTGAGATTAAATTGGTATCCACGATTGATCATTTAATCATTTTTCTTGATAGTCAATGAAAATAAAGATTTAACTCTTTTGTGTTGAGTAAATTGATTAGACTCAAGATTGGGTCGGAATTTTGTTGAGTGCAATTTGTCAAAATCATTTCTAAAAAACTGATGCGTAATGAAGCACCAGAGCAGAACTGTCGAAGAACACCTTCGACAGTTTTACAACTGAAGCACCCGTGAAAGTAGTTGAACATTTTCCCGGACGGCTGAAGTGGAAGAATAATTTGTGGACCGTTAAAAACAAACAGTAAAAATATATATATATACATATATATATATATACATAATACTAATTATTTTTCGACGGGGAAAAATAAACAAATAGTATAAATAATTTGCCAACCGGCAAAAAATAAATAAAATGGGCAAAAAAACCAGTAAAAAGGAAAACCAGTAAAAATTATATGTGAACTGTCGAAAAAAATAATAATAAATAGAAATAATTTGCTGACCGTATCCATATTGGTTTTTATACTTCTGTCTTCCGTCAGGGGTTCGCGAATTATTTCTACCATTTTTCTATTTTTGCAGGTCAGCAATTTTTTTCTAGTATCTATTTATTTTTTTTTTGACGGTGCGCAAAACATTTCTACTGTTACGTTTTTCTCCAATTTATTTTTTTTTTTCTGCTGGTCCGCAAATCATTTTTAATATTTATTTTTTTCTGAAATTTGTTTATTTTTTGTCTTTTTCCAAATTACCGCTACCTTTTTTTTCCTTCAAACCGAGCACAACTCAGGTCTATCGCCATCTATGGGCATTTTACTACCTAGCGAGCTGTGCCGGAAGTGTAAGTATCCCCAGCGCGACCCAACCCGCATGGGTGAAAGGCTTATATCCCGGGAGGGACAGAGCCTGGGTCGTGTCTGGTCTGTCGGAAGTGTAAGTACTTAACAGTCTGAGTGCGTATGTAACGTTGTGGCTGTAATCTTCAGTGCTGTAATCTATATTTCAGAAGTGAATGAGTGAAGTGTAATGATTGAATTATATTTGCACCGATTGTAGATGTCTCTCTCTGTGGCGGGAACTCACGATGCGTGTCCGTCACTATGACCACTCGACCACCACAGCGGGTAAATTACTGCTACTGAAAATTTTTAAACTAAAGGAATTTTTTAAACTAATTTAAATTTATTGAACTAATGATTAAAAAAATGAAATAATTCCAGTACTAATGAAAACATGAGAAACTAATGAAAGAATTCCAAAACTATTGAAAATTTAGAATTGATGAGAATTTAAAATTATTAAGAGAAATAGTCCTAAATTTAAGACGGCACTGGTGGTGGGGAGGACCCACTTATTATACTTGTGCCAAGCCCCCGTCTAAGGCGGCCTGGTTGGGAGTTTGATCTTTGTCTATAGGGACAAGGCTTGCTAAGAATAATCTGGTATTCGTGAGCAAATGGAACGGTATCCAGCATCGAAGATGGCCGAAATCCAGTGAGAGCTCAGTGTATTTCCCATCGCTAACCCTTAAACACTACATTGCTATTTATCCTTGGAGAGAAATTAATTCAACGTCTATGAGTTAATTGAAATTCATTGATCAGCACATTTATGGAAGTTTAATTATATTATCTCAAACACACACGTCTATATTCCGGAACTTGCTTATGCTAATTAATGATAAAATTCAATGGGGACGCTATTCTCTTTGAATTTCGCAGCGTCAGTTTAATCAGCTCTGACAATTTAATGAAATGATGAAAAAAATAAAATAAATAAAAAGACTTTTGTGTTTCGTTCATTAATTCCATTCATGGGAGATGGGAAAATATTTTATCGTTTAATTTTTTTGATACTTTTGAGATAATTAATTCGAAAACCGTAATAGTTACTAAACTCACAAAAGAGGGGTTACTGATATTGATTCTATGGGATCATTAGTTCGAGTATGCTTATCTATAAGTTGAAATCTCTATACAGGGTGTCTCTCAAAATATGGGTAACACTTTGAGTTGAAACTGGCTGAACCTTGTCTGTCATCTTTGCGCTAAGTGTAACGTCAGTAATATCGATACAGCCAATAGCCGTTCCCTTTGTCGTTTTTTTAACCCCGTTATGATCACCAACGAAATATTTCGTTCAAACGCCAGTGGAAGAAATCCAATCGAGTTCTCTGTTTTTTCTCCGTATCTCCTCGTGAAGGTTTTATTGTAAACCTACGAACCGAAGTTGTTTTTTTTCCTTCCGTTCTTTCTTACTCAGTAAATTACACCCCTCCCCACATATAATGTATCTCTCTACTATATACTCGTAAGAGCACATGTAGGGTGAAGGTAAAAGAGAAACCTACTGTAATCTCTTTCTCTTTTAACTACTATACCGTGTTTTTCCTTTTTTATTTCTTTTTCCCCTTTTTCCCCCTTCTTTGTTTTTCTAAAACGTCAGAACAATGTCACCAATTTTATTGCAGATGCATCAAATAAAGATCATCCAGAATTTGTTGCCAACCCTCACTTTGAGCAAAAAACTGACTTTGCTTCGCTGTTATGGAGCACGATGAATCTGCCCGGTATTCTAGTTGAACCTTATAGATGATATTAATCGCCACTTGTTATGTAAATGTTACAGAAAACCGATGTTACGTAGAGATGCTGATCTTTGGTAAGAAATATTCATTTGTCTCTACGGGACATCGAACACACGTGCATTCTACACGATCGCGCTACAAATACTCTCTATAAGCAGATCGAATATTTCTTCCTTGGAGTGCTGATAGTGTTAGACTGTCATTGCTGCTATGAGGCATTCGTTACGCACTCGTCCAAACTCAAGAATACGTAGGTTAATTCCCTGTTTAGGCAAGTCATTTTTTTCTTCTTCCAAAACTTAGCATCTTCACTAACATTCAGTTTTCTGAAAATCTTACTTTAATACCTATTCCGAGTATTAGCCGGCATGCCGGGAAACAGCGAGGGAGACCAACATGCTGGGAATATCAGAGAGTAACTGGGTCTAGATAATTCTCAAATGTTTGGCCTTTAGGAATCGAATTGAATTGGCTGATTTGTATCTTGCCTACTTTATCCATTCATTGTATATGATTCTACTTTACTGGCTACTCTGCATTATGATAGGATATGATTTCGGTCTAACAAACTAGCACTAGCAGGTTCAAGTATGCAGTTCTAGCTTTGTGTTTGCGTGTTCTACCACACATCTTTATTTATTAAAAATGTTGGATACTGAGCGTATTTTTCTCGCGAAAATTAGTTGAGTTAAATTGGGACATAAATAAAAATTGGTACCAGATGCACACAAAAACTCGCCAATTTTCTAGAGATACTGATTTCTTTGGAAACATTCCATCTTTGTTGCGAACGGAACTCGAACCCAGGTCCCACGAATACCGGACGAGCGCTCTATAGTATATCAGGCCACCAGATTGCGACATATATTTTGAGAAAGATGCACTCTTCACTTGTAAATGCAATATAGCAGAAAAACTGGCTAATTTTGTAGAGATATTGATTTTTATACAGTCGAATCCCGTTTTAACGAATACCATTATAGCGAAAATATCGTTTTAACGAATACCATTATAACGAAAATCTCGTTTTAACGAATACCATTATAGCGAAAATCTCGTTTTAACGAACACTTTTCTAATCCCTCAAATAAGTATGCTTAGGAACAATGCAAACAACCTGAAATTCCTTTATAACGAATGATTTCTCCGATCTCTTGGAGTTCGTTATAACGGGATTCGACTGTACTACTGCTTCACCAACTCTGGCCATATCGATATATTGCAATTAACTGCCATTAATGAGATGGGTTGGAAGTGAAAGCGCTGTTTATCGGTGGTCGCCTTAAGTTTGTTAGGGAAAATATCTTTTCTATATCCTCTCTAGTGTTCGAACCCAGGACCGTGACAGCCACCTTCACGGTGGTAAACGAGCATCTTACCACCACGCCACTCGCCCTGATTTTTTATGCTGCCACTATAGCTTAGTTGGTAGAGCACTAGATCAGGGTTCAAATCCCAAAAGCGGCAGAGATGGAAGATGAAATTTTTCCAAAAATCAGTATCTTCTGCAAAATTAGCCAGATTTTCTGTATATCTTGTATCAATAAGTGGGGTGTACATCTTTCTCTAAGTCAGGGGTGGCCAACTTCTTTCTGTTCTCGGGGCCAACATAATGGCCAGCTATAGTGTCGCGGGCAGCATCAGTGGTGCAACTTCGGTGTATAAGCCGCTCCATTATTAATTGAATTAGTTAGTTATTAAATAAATTTTGTCACTAGAAACAAGAAGTTTGTAAGCAGTTTGTTATATCAAGAAATTTGCTGTTGGAACCGATAGTTCAAATAATGATCACAAATTAAATTTTTTCACGGTACGTTTACCTTGTCGCGGGCCGCACAAAATCACTTCACGGGCCAACTGTTGGCCACCCCTGCTCTAAATAATAAAGATTGCTTAGTATTCACTCTTTCATCAAAGGGAATTATCATTATATTGCTTTTTGATTTATAAAATTGGAACAAGCACAGCGGGGAAAATTAATAAAAAAAATTAAAATGTAGGAAATGTATTCAATTAAAAAAGTAATTTCATTTCGAAGCAAGGTGTTACGACAATCTCTAAGCATGTGGAAAAAAGTAGAGGATTCAGTATCTGTCTTTCGTATTAGGTTGACAATAATTAAATTGGAGAAATTAGTAAATGCTCAGTTTTCATTACCGTTATAGAATTCCTGAGTGAAACGTTTACTACGGTGAAAGTTTGTCCTTGCTTTATTATGAATTATGATTCGTATAAAATATGCATTGAATAAAATTCAATGCATATTTGTTATTTTTTGAATGTATTCTGCGATCTTTATTAGACCTCGCTATTCTCGGCCACCGGGAGTGAACCCCACTCCAACAATCAAAAAGCTGGTGTTCCCCGATTTTTCCGGCATGCTGGAAAAAATACGGAGGCGGGGATACGGTACAACATTGCCACGCAAGTTTTCTGAATTCATAGCACGTTATGGTTATCCCTCACCCATATGTCACCCTGTATTTCAACACGTATTGGATTTCAATGCAACGATGACATATTCCAAACACGCTGCTGTATCTGTGCTTTCGTGGTATTTTATTCATTCCTTCATGGCGCATTTTTCTGTCAGTTAGGCTATCACCGGTCAAAATTGACAGTGCGGTCCTATTGACAGTCTTCAACCATACGATTCTCATTCATTGCAAGTCACAGAGAAATAATTGAATGAAATTAGAGCACCCTCCGTAACTGTAAGTGACGTGTGGTGTCACAATTAAAACTCACTCGAAATCATTTATCGATTCAGATTCGATCAAGTTATTAAGGTTTCGTGGGAGGCACGAATCGCGCCGTCTGTGGAGTTCATGATCCGTCGCTAAGCGACTTCTAAACGATGGTAAGTGAACCCATCTCAGGATCTAATCCTATCTATGTGCTATATATACACGCATACTACGAGCATAATTTGATTCGAATGATGTCCAAGGTAACGGGATTGCATTCCGCGTACTGCGTTAATTAAGCGAGTGACGTACACTTGACACCCCCTCTCCTCTTGCCGTGTTTATTAACCTCACTGATGAGACTATTATCTGAGGAAACACGTCCAATGGGAAACGATCCGAACACCATTTCGGGAAGTTAATGTATCATCATTATTACTCCGTGTATATTTCATCGCGTGTATCTCCCATATAATGTGTGTATATCACATATAACGATAGTCATTAAGCGGGAAGGAGTATAGAGTACAAAATACGAAATAATACTTATCATCTAATACACTATATCGGCTCCTCTCATGCTGAAAACTTCCCATCTAATTATCAATAATGCTCCAACCACTTCGGTGGACATTCTGTTTATAGTAGGGATGCACGACCACTGACCCGCGGGCCAAATGTGCCCACCAAGAGGTTCCATCCGTACCACGAAAGGTGTCCCGCTAGAAAAGTATAATAGCGCACACAACACGATAGATACATAGGCTGACCTGATTTCTTGATATCTTCCTGATATCTCCAGTCAAATGCAAGTAAAGTTGCCGATTGCAGTAAAAAAAATAAATTGTCGAATGCCAGTAAAGTTGATAACCGTTCTTAAAAATGCTGAAAAATCACTAATGGCCGAAAATGATGGCTACTGCCAGTCGCAATGCGTTAAAAATGTGATTCGCCCTTTGAAACGTATGTTAGACAAATATGTGGACACGTAAATATATTTATATGACTATAATGAATAATGATAGCCATAATTATCGTAATACAAGTTATAAAGCACGGAAATAATGTTAGTTGATTTTTTGAAATAAAATATCGTTGAAAATAGGAGAAAAAACGGGACATTTTATAAGGTCGACCAAAAAGGTCGTTGGGGTGGGGGTGGGGGGCACACTGTCAACATGCCCCTCCCCCCCCCCCCCCAATTATGCGTGTTATTCAAAAGAGTTGGCGTCAGGATTTTAAAAGATGCTTATAGGCGGCGCATGACCGATGAAAGGTTGGGAACCATTTCTCTAGAGAAAGCCATGTTATACTTCTCTTCTTTTTTTGTTGGGGGTGGGGGTTAGGGACGACCTCCTGTGTTCCCCTCCCGACATACACCTTTGGCCACAGCCCCCAATAAATACTCTGCCAATATACGTACCCATGGTAGTCATCAGTATAACTGAATCTGAAGAGTCATTGCAGGAGAATATGTGTCCTCTTCCTAATCCGGAAAACTCGAGAACCGCGCTTATTTACCCACTATACTTCACCAACTCAGGCCAATATGGCTATACTGCAATTTGCTGCCATTAATGAAATGGGTTGGAAATAAAGGCGCTGTCTATCGGTGGTTGCCTCGAGCTCGTTAGGGAAAATGTTTTAACTATATCCTCAATCGGATTCTAACCCAGGACCGTGACAGCAACCTTCACGGTGGTAGGCGAGCACCTTGCCACTTGGGCGATGGGGGGGGGGGGGGAAGGGAACTCCAGACTAGCACAGAATGAGTGTCACCATCCATAGTCGTCTTTTACCTATTAAGCGGCACAGCAGAAATCACTAAATTCCTCTTTCGAATCAGCTTTTCTAACAATGTAGGCCTTCTTCCGATTTTCAGCAAAGCAAAGTAAAGGGGTATAGGGAAAAGTGTTTCATTGAGAAGTCGACTTTACAAAATAAGTGGGCTTGCCAATGCTAAAATAAGAGGTTTTTCAAGGGGGCGATATATCTCGTCAGTGCCGCTTAAAGGATTAAATTTCATTGGCCCCCCGTTATAATTATGCCCTGCGTTTTGTTGCGACAAAAAAGATAAAACTAAATCAACTTAAAAATTACCCAAAATTTCCACATTCTCCACAACTTCACAAAAATCTTCACTTTGAATAATTCAAATTCTTTCTCGATTCTAATCAAAATAACAAAAAAATTCACTGAATTAAAACAGATTTAATCAATCTAAAGAGAAACATCTCAGACAAAAATTTTAATTTGATTTGATGTCTGCAATTGATTTAATGTATGTGTGTAGGGAAAAGTCATTAAATCACGTTTATTCGTATGCTAATTTATTGTTATTATTTTTCCCTTCCATTGAATAGCTCTCAACTTTTTTCTGGACTTTTTAAATCTTAATTTCTGTGTTTTTCCCCCATTATTCTCGACAAGGGATTTTTTTTTTGTTGCGAATTTTTTCAAGGAATTTTATGCATTAATAATTAAAACACCAGTCTTGAATAAGTCACCTAATTAAAAGAAATGGATATAAAAGGGAATTTTTTTCCCTCTTATTTTATTCTTTTGTTACTAGAATTTGCTTATTTTTTTCTTTCTTGAGGGAAAAACTAATTCGTTTTAAAGGCAAGTAAATTTTCCTCAGGAAAACATTAGCATCTTAATATTACGTAGTTTTTAAGGATCTGAGTAATTAATTAGGATATTCTCCGCTGTTTGTCATTGGGATTCTTATATTTTAAGAAAAATGAAATATAAATGATTTTTCTCCCTATTGTTTTTAGGGATTATTAAAAGTTCATTAAATATCGTTAAAGACGAGGCGCGGTTTACATTGTACCTGAAATATTTCACACGTTAAGAAATTAATCTTTTCTTTGAATGTTGATTTTATGGATTAATAAAAAATTATTCCGCATGAATTAAAGTTTTAGAAGAAGCATTAAATTAATTAAATTTTAAATATTGAAGTGGGACAAATAAATGGAAAAAATTAATGAAAAATATGAAAATTTCAAATCGAAAAATATGAACATCTAAAATCAAAAAATATATCGAAAAATATGAAAAATATGGAATGGAATCCATGGACCCTACATGACAACAGGGGACTGTTCAAGCTGGTGGAGGGTCTGTGATGGTATGGGGCGTGTGCAGTTGGCGTGATATGGGACCCCTGATGCGTCTAGATACGACTCTGACAGGTGACAGGTACGTAAGCATCCTGTCTGATCACCTGCACCCATTCATGTCCATTGTGCATTCCGACGGACTTGGACAATGTCAGCAGGACAATGCGACACCCCACATGTCTAGAATTGCTACAAAGTGGCTCCAGGAACACTCTTCTGACTTTAGACACTTCCGCTGGCCACCTAAATCCCCAGACATGAACATTATTGAACATATCTGGGATGTCTTGCAACGTGCTGTTCAGAAGAGATCTCCACCCACTCTTACTCCTACGGATTTATGGACAGCCCTGCAGGATTCATGGTGTCAATTATCTCCAGCACTACTCCAGACATTAGTCGAGTCCATGCCACGTCATGTTGCGACACTTCTGCGTGCTCGCGGGGGCCCTACACGATATCAGGCAGGTGGACCAGTTTTTTTGGCTCTTCAGTGTAATTTTATTAGCATTTACGAGAATGGATCTGTTTTTCATGACTCCTTTGTAAATTTGTGTGCTCTCTTTTCTCATATTTTTGTGTAATAATAATAATAATAATGATAATGATAATAATGATGATGATGATAATAATAATAATAATAATAATAATAATAATGACTCTAAGGCAGGGGTACTTAAACTTTTTCAGCTGCCACCCCAAAATCAACAACAAGATCAGCTTTGCGACCCATGACCCATGGGACTGTTTGTTTTTCGATATTAGTGAAACCAATGGCGTAATAAGTGCATTTCAAATAGAACTGTATGTAAATTTCTACGACTTATCTAGAAAACCACGGCGAATCAAGTTTGAGTTGTGACCCATAGCTGAAAAATCTGTGACTTTAAGTGTACGATTTGTACGATCCATCACGAAAGCCCCTGCGAAATAAATTTGAATTATGACCCATAACTCAAGAATCATTGGCTTGGCTGCAAGTGGATTTGTACGGCCCATCTCGGAAGCCCCTGCGATTCAAACTCGGTTCGTGACCCATAGCTCAAAACCCTTGGCTGTACGTGGATTCGTGTGACCCTTCTAGAAATCCGTTGCGAATCACGTTTGGGTCGTGACCCATAGCTCAAGAATCTCTGGTTGTATGTGGATTCGTACGATCCCCAAGAGTACCTAGATGTCAGTGGATTCGAACGACAAATTTCTTAAGCCCTTGCGACCCAAGTTTGGTTAATAATCCTTGCTCAAAGGGGTTGCATTTTACGCGCTGGGTATGGGTAGAATATACAGGGTAGTAAGTCCCTATGCAGTATGTTAAGAACCGTTGATCCCAGAGACACACTTCCAATTAAAAAAATGATCTAAATAACGTGCAGATACGTCATTCATATTGCAACGGGTTGTAAACTTACTGAAATAAAAATGTTAGATTTTTATACGGATACGTTGTGCTGAAAAACCCAGTTAGAAAGCTGTGGAAACTTGAAAAAGAACAGCAGAAAAATAAGGGAAAGAAACGTCATCCGTCAGAAGTTTTTGCTGTTTTTTCTTTCCTCAACTTTCATTCCTTTTTTTTGAAAATAAAATATCTCTATTAATATTGTACTTAGATTTTTATGTCTAAGATTTTTATGTATTAAGAATTTTATGTCTTTAAATCATTCAATCATAACACTTCGCTCATAGTTAGAATAAAAACTAGTGGCAGATGGCAGCACTATACATAACAAGCATTACAGAGAAACAACAAAAACTTCACGTCAGGTTTCACTACACGTACACGCACATTCCCGCATGTACCGATCCGTTGGGGGGTTCCGCGGGGGGGGGGTGTGGGTGGGGTGCATGTGTGGTGTAGTAGTTGTAGGTAGGGCCTCCAAAAAATGGCTCGGGGATCCATGATGTTCTTAAGTCAGCCACCTCGTTGGGCAATTTGCCTGTTGTGGCGTTGTATTTGTATTTATATAAATGTGGAATTTCTTTGCTGACCCCGAGAAAGACAGGGCAATAACTTTCTAATTGGGTTTTTGGGGACGGGGTGTCGAATAAACAGTTAGTTTTTTATTTTAATAACTATACAACCGATATGAATATGATTTCTTGGAGATAGTGTTCGACGCGTCCAAGAAGTTGATATGATTCCAAGAAATCGACGTGATTCTTAGAAATCGATGTGATTCTTAGAAATCAACATGAATCCAATGAACTTACATGAAGTTATGAAATTTATGTCTCTAAGGTGAGGATTACACTATAAAAGTTTGATAAAAGACCTTTTAGAAAACAACCAATAAGCCTATTGGTAACAGTCACTTGAATGTAACCGATTCGGTTCATTTTCCGTTTCATAAAAATACTTTTCTACAACTTTTACAGTGTAATGCTGGCCTAAGAAACTGACATGAAATTATGAATTTTATGTCTTTAAGAAATTATATATAACAAGAAATCACGAAATTGACGTGAAATTATCGCTGAATATTCCAATATCAACTGAACTTGCAGATTTCAAATATTCAACGAGTTTTAAGCATTTAGTTGAATTATAATTTCCTAATAATATGCAAACTGAAATATTAGCTATAATAAATATATATTTATAATAATAAATATTTGTTTGTACAGTGAAAGAAACAAATTGTGCGAAAGTTAAATTTTATCTTGACAAGTGTGCAGCGCTCACATTGAATATACAGGGTAATAAGGAAAGTCCATAGTGTTCCTGTCCTTTCATAGGTGAACCGTTGATCCTAGATGTATACTTCCAATTAGAAAAGTATCTAAATAACGTGTAGACTTACCATAAATCATTCATACGCAATTAGAAAATTGGTTTTTGTGAATTTTGGGGCTAAAAAAAATAACTGCACGTTTCTACGTGCATCGCTGAGATATTTGTGGTGTTCTTTCCCAACTTTTCTCCGATGGGTTCCACACGTTATTCGGATACTTCTTCCTAATTGGAAGTACGCCTCTAAGATCAACGGTTCGCCAGCAAAATGTGGTCTAGGTACTTCCCTTGCTACCCTTTATATGGATAAAGGCAACCATTGTTTTGAGAGCAGGAAAATACTTTTTCTAAAGGCAGAGCTTGTTTGAAAAACGGTAGGAATTTATCAAATCCCGAAACTAGTATTTTCAGTTTATAATTGTAGCTTTGAAATGTATATTGTATGATTTACCAAACGCGGTAATGTTTTTCAATTGAAGTACCCGGTAAAACATCGGCTTTCGAGAATTATAAGCATTCAAGAGAAGCTTTTAGCAATTACCGTTTCCATTCATGGGCAGCTATTTAACTTACTCTACCATTTCCCGTTTTTTTTTTTGTTTTTTTTTGTTATTTCATGACAAATTTCCTACTTTACGGCAATTTAAAGTCAAGTTGCCTCACCGCCAACATTTTCTGAACAACAATTTTGAGTGTTTGAAAGAGATGCTTTCAAGAAACGTGCGATACGTCATCTATACGAGAAGTTTCAGTTAAATTACGAAAAGAAAGAGTAAGCTTTAGTCGTAAAGAAACTTTCATTTTTTTTGGTTTTTACACGTTATAGATTATCTTTTAGTTGATGTACCTCGGAAAATATTCTGCCTTTCGTGGAAAAGCGTTCACACAAGCGGCAACTTATCTTCAAAATATAGATACTAGTAAAAGATAAGATAGGAAAAATTGTTCCGACTATTTTTTTTTTCAAATCCATTTTTTTCTTGAATTTATCCTATTATATAAAAACTTTTCTAATCCTAACGTTGCTCGGACTTGACAACGTGTTTTAATGTATTTATATAACACTTAAGACATTACTTTTGTTATATGTTCCGAGTTCGCATCAATTCTGGCAACACTTTTTTCCCATAAAGCCTTGATAGATTAAATGTCTCGTAAAATTTTGTTTAAAGGGAAACTAACATGTTTCTTTGAACTGTAAACTAATAACTGTGTAATGTAAAATATTATCATTTATTACATACGCTTTACAATAATAAAAAAAAAACCGACATGATTTCAGTAATATGAGAGATATATTTCTCACAGTATATTATACTGTATGTACAGGATGCATAGCAAACAGTTGGTATTGCATTTTGCTGGAGAACCGTTTATCCTATAGGAGAACTTCCAAGTAGAAAAAAGTAACCAGATAACGCGTAGAGAACTTAGATACGTCATTTATGTTGCAAGGGGCTTGTATAGTTATTAAAATACAATACGTTTTTATACGGACACCCTGTTCTCAAAAACCCAACTGGAACGTGGAATTCTTTTTCCTGACATCAGGAGGAACAGAACAACAGCTTTCTAACTGGCGTTTAGGGCACATTGGGACTGAATAAAAAGTTAGTTTTTTTGTTTTATTAACTGTGTGACCCCTTGCAACATGAATGACATATATGAGTACTACACGTGATTTGGAAACTTTTTCTAATTGGATGTATGCCACTAGGATCAATGGTTCGCCAGTAAAATGGCATACTCCTTGTTTGCTATGCACACTGAATAAAAAGACTTCCAAGCCATATACTTCTAGTACAGCAAAACGTGTCTAACTTGTTAGACGCCGTTCCATTACAATCTATTAAGAGAGAAGTCCAAGACGTAGAGATACGGTTTTGTGGACATCCTGCGTTTTTGTTTCATAGAGCCAGTGTTGCGCCTAATAGAAACGATAGAGCAGTTTTACCTTACAGCTGAAAATTGCCTGCATAAGAGGCCACCCTTTCGAACAATCGAAAGTGTGCATCGAATAGGAATTCGCACTTGGAAACATGAACTTTTTCTTGTTAGGCTCAGTATAGGCAAGTCAAAAATTTCCTAGAGGATAATTATAGACCAAGCGGGGCTGCGTGTAGAATAAAAAAAGGAAATTGCTTATCTCTCGTTATATACAGGGTGAACATGACCTGTTCTGCCAAACGGAAGGGGGGTCATAGACGAGCTCAAGTGGAACATGAAACTTTCTACCAACTCTCAACTCTGTCCTATCTCAAACCGTTTTTGAGTTATGGCGAACATTCGAATATGGAAATGCGTCACGTCTAGAAAAAAAACCAGATTTGTGAAGTTTCTGAAAGTACTACTCGTAAACTAAGCGCATATTTACAAAGAAGAGAAAAAAAAATCTATAGGATGACACCATTTTCATCAGAATATCTGGATTTAGTAGCGATCTGAAAGCGCTAAAAAATTGGTGAAGTTCAAAATTGAATTGTCGCAAAAATGTTTAGTCGTTAATTAGGCAAACACCCTTCTAGTCACAACCGGTTAAATTTACAAAAAACTTGTCAATTCCACCATATTTCGATTCGAAAGAGCTTACAATAAACCATATCCGGGTTCTGGTTCAGGATAAATTTAGTTTTCTTTCGCAATACATCACTGAAATCGGCATTCGTCCGAGTAGATATTCGACGAAAATTCGGAATTGATGCTTCAAGATTTTGGCGACAAATTGATTTTTTTTAGAAAAAATCCAATATTGTGACCTCTCTTCCCACAGCTAGAAGGGTGCAGAACTGGCGATTAAAAATTATGGCATGAATACGATTTTGAACTTCTCCAATCTTCTAGTGCTTGTAGTTCGCTACACAGCCTAGAGTAAAATAAATGGCATATCCGAAAGGGACACGTTATTTGCATTCTTTTCCCAATTGGAAAATATGTTTCGATAACCAATGCCTCAAAACACGAAGGGCGAACAAGAACTAGACTTTACACCCTGTATTGTACGCAACTACAACTACACAAACTAGATGCGAATATTATCAATCATGTTTTCGAAGCTCATGAAAAACATAGCGTCGAGATGATCAAGCTCTAAGAAACGCGTGAGATGAGTTGAAACATCGTGGAATGGTAACGTAGCATCCAACTCGAAAAGACCGCATCATTTCCAAGTTATACTTGGATCACAGCCATCATTCCGAATCTCGAGCCAATTATCGGTATCAAAACTCCCGAGAAAAAGTGACTCCTAGAAGCATAGCCAAAAGTACTTTTAAGCATAAATTCCAAATTCATAAGTAGCCTATTATTGACCCTGCGAATCGATAGAACATAATAATACACTGTAATTTTCTAAATTCTTTCCTCGATTTTGTTCTTTTTTTACTATTCTTTTCCCACAGCTTCTTATTTTCTTTTTCTGTTCTTATAATCCATTAAACTCAGGTTTACGAGTAGATATTGACTTGAATACTTTACTTCACATCTTCTCCCTTTTCCTGTTTCCCTTTGGATCGAGAAATTTCATGTTATTCCTGTTGAAAAGTAACGTCAGTGTTGTAAATGCTGAAATAAGAGCAAGAAAGAAAAAACAAGGTTTTTAAAGTAATAAATCATTATTTTATAACTTTTTTTCCCCCCTGAACACAGAGGGCGTGTGGATTTTGAGTTCTGAAAAAATATTTTTTTCGCCAATTTCTTTCTTCGGTGTCTTTTCTTACTAATTCTCTTCGTAAAAATAACATGAGAAAATGCACTTATAACTTAATTTGTCATGTTTCTTGTAAAATATTTCCTGTGGAAGGAAATTACATTTAATTTAAGTAAATCATTTTTGACATGCCGTTACATGATTACGACATTTTCGATTTTACCATTGTAATAAATATCAAAAAACAATTTAAGAAATACAATATTGAACTGAGTACAAGTGAAGAGAACAATAAGAAAAAAAGAGAAATGATGTACGATAATTATATTATATTTAACTTCACGATAAGCAACTTAATTGTAAACTTTATTCACATATATACACACAAACGAGAATACATTCGAACACATATCTAATAAATATAATAACGCTGAAAACTATCCTACAACGTATTCCTTTAGGCCTGTTGGCAGGTTTTTCCAGTCCATTGAGGCTACAAAGTGTTTGTTTGTAATATGTGTGTATATATTTTGTGTATTATATGCTTGTAATTGTGAAATAAATAGAAAAAAATTCTCTAAATTCAAAAATTGCATATTCATTAACGTATTTTAACTGAATAATGATATAAAGAATTTAATTATTTTTTCACGAACTAAGAAATAAAAGTCATAACATTTGAGTAATGTGATTAGTCAAAATCTAAACTCATTTGCGTATTGATAAAATATGCAAGAGATTATCGAAGGAAAATAACACTGTAAATATAAACGGGACTGAGATAGTTACAGAAAATTCCGAATTTAAATACTAATATTTTCTAATTCCTTCCTTCCTAAGAAAAAAAAAACAGGAAATGTTTATAGATATTGAATAATTCATCTAATGCTTTAGTCCAAATGTTCTTTAAAAAGGATTTAAATACGGCTTTAGTCTTGATAACTGAGAATATTTTGTAAATTTGGAAGAGAGAGCTTTTTATAAAATTCGATCGATGCGGTTCGCTATTCATACGTACTACGCAACTGGTACAGAATTAATAATGCATTATCGGCGCACTATCCTGTTGCTTCTGATGACTTCATACTGGAATAAATTCAAATATCCAGATCGCAAAGAAAAACATCGGGAAATTATTCATTCATTATTCATTTGGGAAAAAGACGAGAACGCTACAAATGAGTTATAAAAAAAGGAGAAATGAAGTTAAATAAAATATACAAGATATCAACAGTGCAGTTGATGCAGATATGAAATACAAATACAAATACAACGCCACAACAGGCAAATTGCCCAACGAGGTGGCTGACTTAAGAACATCATGGATCCCCGAGCCCCTACCTACTACTGCTACACCACACATGCACCCCCCCCGCGGAACCCCCCCCCCCCCCAACGAATCGGCACATGCGGGAATGTGCGTGTAGTGCAACCTGACGTAAAGTTTGTTTCTGTGTAATGCTTGTTATGTGTAGTGCTGTCATCTGCCCCCAGTTTTACTAACTATGAGTGAAGTGTTATGGTTGAATGATTTACCGTTGTAGGACTGTTGCTCTCTGTGGCGAGACTTTTTAACGGGGAGATCGGCTCGCATTTGCGCCTTGAAGTTGGGAACCACAGAAAACCAACTTCAGCCGACCACCACTGTGGGGTTCGAACCCGGATCCTCGCATCACGAGTCCGGCACTATAACCACTCGACCACCACAGCGGCAGCTTTGGCCAATAAAAAAAAACGTAATATTGGGAGATAAAAATAGATTTTATATATATTTAAATATATAATTTTTAATATATTATAAATATTTTTAAACATATTTTCTGTTGTTTTCTTTTTTTTTGAGTCTTATTTTTCTTTTTTCAGTTTCTCTGGGATTTTTAATGGGTTTAAATTTTTATTTTTGTGTGGCAGCTTTTATATTTATGGTCAGTTCTGTTTCCTTGGTTAAATTCATCACTTTGGTAATATTTCCTGCTTCAGAAGTCATTTCTGTTCAGCCTTGAGTAGAATATGGAGGAAGTTTGGGAAAGACAACGCTAATTGTTCGCGACGAAAACAATTATTTTACCAGCAGG
This sequence comes from Pholcus phalangioides, assembly GCF_987345545.1. Lineage (NCBI taxonomy): Eukaryota > Metazoa > Arthropoda > Arachnida > Araneae > Pholcidae > Pholcus > Pholcus phalangioides. The sequence continues at coordinate 21,943,207 of NW_028301602.1, forward strand.
ATTAGACAACAACTTTCTTCAGTCTTCTTAGGGGTTATTCAAGTATTACGTCAGCATCGATGGGGGGGAAGGGGGTTTCGGATTTGCTGACTTTTTGATGACAAGGGGTGGGGGGAGAGGATTTGAACGATGCTCACCTCATCAACTATCCTTTAAAAGTACTTAATGACATCTTTATTGAGAGTGTGCAATAAACGAGGAAAAACCTTTTCTTAGATTATGGGCACGTGAACTAATATTCTCCCATTGAAAAGTCCTCTATAGAACCACTTTAGTGATCTCTAAATGTTTCTCGGCAAAGTGATCTGGAAATGTATCTGGGCCATTTAAGAGCTCTAGAATTGTGTTGGGGGCCGCTTAAGGGCTCAGGAACTGTGCCGCTCGCCATGGGTTGAGCTCAATGGCTTAAAGGCTGGGTGGCAATGAATTTCTTGCAGAGAAATTTTTGAGTTCTTAGTTTTAAAATAGCATTAAAATTAAGACATTTATTAGAATAACATATCAATGTATTTTTTTCTGATGTTTAAATTTTTCAAAATATTTTTTGCATTAAAAAAATAATTTTTTGTTCGTGTGGGGCGTGTGGGGGGGGGGGGAAAGCCTCGTGGCTCTCTCGTCCCTGGTGTACGTCTCTGATCACAATGTGCGTTAGGAGGTAGGCGTCGGAGCTGACAAAATTTTGCTGGCAAGGAACGGGATTAAAAATGGCTATCAAAAATCTGCTGACGTATTACTTGACGGATCCCTTATGTTTAGTTTTCCGTGGCATTTATTTCAATTTAATCGGTTGATTTCATTTGTTATAAATAAATTTGAACTTTTGATCGTTTCTGTCGATAGCGTCCGCATATCCATGTAGTTTCGGGAAAGGCACACTCAGTTCAAATTGAATTTTGATATTGCAACTGTTATCTTATTGAATATCACTGATGTTATCCGGACCAGTGATCTTCAACCGCTGGTCTCTGGACCGCTGCCGGTCCACGGAATGTTTTGGCCAAGCTATATAAACACTACATACATAATTCTAGATTTTTGAAATATTATATCGTATTTACATTAGATTTATTTCTGTCTTAACCGTCATTAGGTCTGCGAATTATAATTATTTATTTTTATCTATCCGCAAATTATTTCTCACATTCATATAGCACTGGTCCGTAAATATTATTTCTCATTTCTTTTTTTTACCGGTTCGTAAATTGTTTCTCCCAATTATTTATTGCCGGTCCACAAACTATTTTTCCCACTTTTTTATATTTTGGCAGTCTGAAAATTATTTCACCTATTTACTTATTTTTTCGGTAGTCAAATTAGTTTTCACATTTATATCTACATTTTTTGGTTCTCGAATTATTTTTTCCGTTAAGTTGATCATTTACCATCTTCTGTTCGAAACATGGCAGGTGACATCAGCATAACACGAAATAAGCACAACTCCCACAACATAAACCATGCACACAAACACACGCATGTTACAAACTCCACCGAGGAATGTGTAAGAAGTGCGTGTACGGTAAAGTAGAACTATATTAGCATTTCTTATCGTATTTGTTTACTTTTTTAGCGTAGTCTGCAAATTGTTTCTCATAATATCCTGACGGTTCACGAAATTTTTCAACTTCTTTCACCGGTCTGTAGCAGTAAAAAAGTAAAAGAATACAGGTGTAGACTATTGCTCAAAGCAGTTTTTTTGCACGAAACTAATTTTCCTTGCTGCAATGTGGTTCAAAAAGCCCGAAATGGTTTGCGCACACCTGATCCAATGGTTTTCCAGGGAAAACAAGTTTAATAACACGAACTGAAAGAATTTCATAAATAGTTTTTTGTCTTAAACTTTTTATTGCATAGTCTGTCTATAATATGACATGAAATTGGCTGATAGATTTCGAAGCCTTCTATCTCCTCACCTGATATTAAAGAAGAAAAAACCATTTAGCAACAGTGAAACAATTAGAAATCTTTCCTGAATAACAAAATCTATTCACACATGCATCAATTCAAGCCTTCTTTATGTGCCAGGCAAGTGCGTGTTCAAATCAAAGGCAAAAATTACATCATATTTTGACCAAAAACCTCCTTTCAGGGAAAAATGCGGTTTAAATGTGACCTTCGAATGAGATAAGAAACGGAAAAGTAGACAACTGGTCTATGAAAAAAAAAATCTAGCCATAAAAAGAAGTGGCTCTTCAGAAACCTTTTTCTATTACTAATATCATAACATAAAAACAATACAAAGCGAACAGATTTTTTTGTGAATGTTTCAAAAGAAACATTCACAAAAAAATCTTTTTCTTTAAGAAAACTGCGATAAAAATATGGAATATTCTCATCCGAACAATATTTGCGATATTTCTTTCTAACTTCAACGCAATAACATATCGATTTCAATCAGATTTTTCAGCTATAAAACTTAAGAAAATAGGGAGAACATCCGTGGAAAATATTTTATATAATTTCGTAAAACTTGACTGTCAAATACAGCGGAATCGGAAAATCAAACTATAAACATTAATTAAACGTAACTATACATAATCAATACCTAATTATGAATAATTCATGATTCTGAATTCATTCCCATGCTAATATATTCATAGATGAAATTATAAGGTACTGGACAGACATTAGTTCACGCGTATATTAAAGGCTGATTAGGATAAAATAAGGCTAAGTAAGGATTCCCTAACTTGAGAAGCTTATAAATATAAAGGCGAAGTGTTTTATGATATCGTCCTCCTCCTACTAGAAACATGTATGAATGTGCAAATTTCCACTTTTTTTATTTTTATCATGTTAACCACATGATAAAAATAAAAAAAGTACCATATAGTCTAAATACCATATTTTGCTATCTACGTTTCACCTGAAACGCGAATACGGATCCCTATTTATACACGTGTTACCAACAACAATTTGGAAAATAACTTCCATAGAGTAAACGTTCAAACGCCATTTCACACACACACGTTCTAGTTTTCTCCAAAGAACTGCACATTCATGCTGCTAGTATGAGGGGAACGATATTAGAGCTATCGCTCTCGAACACCGCAACCGTTGAATATCACCATCGAGAGAGCCAATATCCATATAACATATTCCAACAAGTTATGACTTGTTGGAGTTTTCGTGGAATTCTGTTTCTAGGCATGGCTTTCTGCCTTTCGCGAATATTGGAAATAAATTATTGTAGTCACGGTGAAATATGAAGGTTTGAGTGTTAATACAAGGCCATTTTGCACTTTTTGATGAAGATCTCCAACCTATATTTAATTCAAATAAAATATATGGTGTCCGAGAAAGATCTTTATTATTCTAAACATTAATAACAAAAATACGAAAAAGTGAAATGAAATGCAATTTGCGGAAAACGAATTAAGAAATGCAACAGTTTTTCTTGTATCAATTGCGTGACGTAGACGGCACTAGTTGCTCGGCAGCTCTAATAAGAAACGAAAATGGCAACCGCGCAGGAGAAGCACAGTGTGTATTGTGGTTAGTGTTGGAAGCAAAATCACCAATCGGGTAAAGAAAGTTTCGTCGGATAAACCATAAAAATCGACCAAATATGCCTTCAATTTATTCATAGATGCAGAAGTTTTTAAAAACACAAGAAATGTTGAGCATGTGAAAAATTACGGCCCACCATCGACATCAGAGGAAAATGTCGAGCGAATCAGAGACGTATTTCAGTCGAATATGAACGAGACAGCCCCAAATGTAATGTTTGGTGTGGCCTTTTACATGACGCTTCTAATTGACGCTCGGTGAGAAATATTGCTGGTGCTGCCATCTCTCTTTCATATTTTGAAGTGAAAATGGTAAGTGCCCGAGTTTTTATGTCATCTATCGGGTTGAAAATCTGTCTGCTCTCCTGCGGACAGACTCTTTTGAAGACCGACTCGTATTTGAGGCTTGAAGTTAAGGGCCCCCCATACACGTTATGGAAATCTAAGGTTAAGGTGAAAAGGCCGGCGATATTTCTGGATTCGACCTGAATACCCCTTCCACACGCTCCGGATTACCTTTCAGTTCACTGGTGGGTGATTGACGCGACGGATGACAGTTTGGCTCTTGTCGCTTTTGTATTTGCGGACAGAGGAATGGCAAGAAAAAGCGTGTCGGAAAAACATAGTTCAAATAGTGACTACTGAAAGAAGGATATTTTGCCCGCACAAACTTTCTTTCAGAATTGAAGATTGTGGATAGAGATTGGCACAATTACTTGGGGATGGACGTAGCTCCTAATTTAATCTCGCTAGTACTGATTGCACCAGTCATTAAAAAACAAGGTAGACTCTTGCGAATGGTTATTTTTGGGGCTCGGTCGATCGCGCCAGAAATGGGAGTGTTTCGACTTGCAATGTATTCCCCCAACAGGTCGATTGCGCCCAGTCTGATTTTAATCCTTGTGGGTGACGGGAGGAGGAGGGAAGTTACCAACTGCTCTGATTGGGGGTGTCACTGTCTATTATAGACATGATCAGTGCATATAAGCGCAATGTAGTTTTTGCCACAAAAAAAAAGGAGATAAAGATAGAAGTTATTACCACCGAGATTTTTCACAATTTTGTGTTGTTTGGTCAGAACATATCTCCAAAAAATGGTTTTTGATCTAAAAGAAAGTCTTGCTAATTATAACTAATTAGAAGTGAGATAAATGCGCAAACACGCTCTTACAGCTAAACAACATGATGATGTATGATATTTTTATTTGTGTGTATGCTTTATTTTTGATTTTTAAATCGCAATGAAAATGCTCATATCTCAAAAATGTGATTTTGGAGTTATGTTCTGACCAAATACTACAGAATTAGCATCTTTATAATCCCCACTGAGGCCATATTCTTGAAGTTTTCGGTACCATGCTTGGGTCAGATGGAACCGACAACCAGTGATGCTACAGTGGGCCATATTACAATAGGAGTATGAGGGATTGCCGTCTAAATAAAAAATAATCTGGTCTAACAGTTATTTAGATAAAGGGTTACCTGCAATTCTTAACTTTTTAACGGGGAGATGAGCGCAAATGCGAGCCGATCTCCCCGTTAAAAAGTCTCGCCACAGAGAGCAACAGTCCTACAAACAGTACAAATATTCAGTCACTACACATCACTCACTTCACTTCTGAGATATAGATGGCAGCACTGAAAAATCATACACAACACTAGATAATTGGGTACACACACTTACACTTCCGGCACAACTCACTAGGTAGTAATATGGCGATAGACCTGAGTTGTGCTCGGTTTCTAAAAAAAAATAAAATTCTTAGAAATCGAGGGTGAGCGCAATCGACCTACACCCTTATTTTTTACCTAATGTTTACGGCGACATAAATATTTCTGCATTATCTAGAGTAGGTCATTAGGCTACCACATAAACTCTGGTTATACCGCCATTCAGTACTTTACTAGGGATCGAGTTGGAAATGAAGGCGCCATCTATTGGTGATTGCCTGCGCTTCGGGAGGGGAAAAGAATTTGTTATCTACATTTTTCTCCAAGATCGAACTCGACGCCAACGTTCTTAGTAGCGCACGACAATTTTACCACTATGGCCCCAGATATACTGTAGGGTTATAGGCACACATCACAAATCTACGAATTCAAAAGAACGATTTAACATTTCTTTTTTAAAAACAACATTTTTAATTTCTAAAAATTTTGTTTTTAAAATTTAAACTCATACGAATAAATGTATTTTTTAACATTTTTAAGATATTTTATTTAAACATACAAATTTTGTAAGAAATGCATTTGTTTGAGAAAAAGGCTTGAAGGTAACTGCTCGCTTTCAGAATAAATGCGAGAACTTCAAAAAACTGTCAATAGATAACGCCCGAAAATTGCTCTTAAAAAAAAAAAAGACCGAAACAATATAACAAAAAAATAAAAACACTAAATAAGATAAACTTGTTATCTACGTTCTTCTCTCCTTAACCCGTGGACATATGGACCTGACAGCTGCTTTCATGGTGGTAAACGGGAATGTTACCACTATGACACTCGGCCACGGGGCCCCTTTGGTGGACCCCCGAGTCTCCCTATCCACGGTCCTTTCTATAGTTGAAATTATAGCATGAAAAGAACAAAAAAATGATGGTAATTGTCCTTAGATCCAGGACTGGAGCTCAGGGGGGGGGGGTGGATTTCATTCACATGGGCTGTGAAGCTACGAAGATCTCAAGTTCACAACAATAAACTCTTCCAGAAATTCCCGGCTCTTGGTTAACTGATCCACGACCTTAACCAAACTGAGAGAGAACTGGCGCAGCGTCACACGCACTCCGATCCGAGTTGTGCAGTTTGAGTCTGCGCAGTTATTCAGAATCGTTTTTCATCAGTTAACCACCTGGACACGACCCGGGGAGCCTCAGAAAAATGAGAAGTAGTTGAATTTTTCGAAAATTTGCCAGGTAGGGCCTTAGAAAAATCAGTTGGCCCGGGAGTCCATGGTGCTCTTAAGACGGCCTGAAGAGCCCACCGAGTCTGAGCAGTTTTCCACCACTCACCTCACACGTTCCGGAAATACCGCAGGCCAGGATTACTCAGTTTTTCCGCGGAGGATTTCCGGAATGTGTAAGGGGACCTTAAGACTGTAGACACACAGCACAGATTACGCCAACGTTAATTATAGACATTCTGTATTGTTAAACATTTCCTACTGAACAAAAGAGGGGAGAGTATTACACGTTAATATTTGTTCGGTATTAGTTTTCCAGTGTCGCAAATCCATACGTGATTAACCATTTTAAATCCTCGAAACAATACACAATGATTAGTTCTGTTTGATCGCGATTGTGGAGTCCCGTCGTGGAAGATTTGAGGAGATGAGACGTTCCGTGAAAAACATAGAAAATCTTCCGTCGAAAACACGAGTTAATTTTAGTTTTAATGACTTTTCATTTTTCGCGGAATAATGTAACGGTAATTATTGTTATTACCCCTCATTTATCAATTGCCGACTTGTTCCGCGGTCATTTCGGTGATACTTTCGAGGTTCCATCTGAGAGAGCAGATCATTTCAAAACACATGGGAGACATTCATTGAAAATGAGTGATAGACGTTATAAATGGCGAATGTCATCGATGTGTGAACAACTTAAATTACGCATAAAAGGAGAAGGTACTTTTCTCAGAATTAGGTCTTTGATGGGAGGTCACAGAATTGTGTGACGCTTCTCCGAACCCCCTCACCAAACATCGTTAATAAATTCTCTAACATTTAAGACGTTCGTTTGGTTGTGTGCAGTGATTTTTATTTTACAAAAGTATTATGAACGTTTCCCTCAAGGAATATTTTGCCGTGGATATTTATTAGTAGAGACATGATGGGAATGAAATCTTTCAGTTCAAGTAATTCGAAAGATGCAATTAAATGAGAAATCAGTCACCCCCGACTGAAACATTTTCAAGAACATTACATGGGGAATGTATGTACAGAATTTATTCATTATAAGAAGATAATAATGATATATAAGGGACTAAATAAATTACTGCGAGTCTGTGAAGTCCATGTTTCTACGTGGAAATTCAAATTTTCTCTCTGTGTATGTGTGTTATCTTCCTCTCTGTGTTAGAGTAGTTTATTGAAATCCAATACTAATCCACGTCTCTAGTCCCAAATCAAAATTTTTATTTGTAACAACTCTACATGATTTTAACCACGCGCACTGGTTTACTCGTTCAAAACAATCCATGTTACCACAGTATTTTTAAATGTAAGGTTGTCTGATTCCGTAACATTATCCGCCAGATGTTGCTCGGTTTCTGAAATGTTTAAAATGAGCCGAGGAGAAGATGCGTGAATGGATATTATCGACTAAATTTTTCTCTTCCAAAAGCTAAATTCGTTGCACCTGTTTCTTTATTAATCTGTAACCACAAACTAAGAACATTCTTATGTTCTTTTCGTTGTCGCAAACTGCTCGAAATAAACGATCGTTTGAACAGTCGGTTCAACTCAAGTGTTTCACATTGATTTCAAGCTGAATCAAATACGGATAGTTTCTTATTAATTTAATTTAATTTAAAATTTCCAGTACAGTCGAAGCCACTTATTAAAATCACGGAAAATGTTATCATTCGGGTATTGTCGTCACTTTTGTAAAGATCGCAGCGGGCCGAAAAGCATAACTGGAAAAACTGTATAATATATACATATTTATTTATTTATAGTTATCGGGACTTCAGATAATGTTACCAATTTTTTTTCCGTTGAAAGTTTTTTTTGTGCATTCTGAAGCTTAGGTTTAACCAAACTAATTTTTTCTCCTGTAAGTTATTGTTATCAGGCTGCAAGATCATCCATTCTTCCATGCTAGAAGATGTTCTCTGCTTCCCTCCCTTGTTGACAAGCATTTACTTAACGTCGTAATCAGTCTGTATCAATGTACGTGAGGAATAATGACCTTCTTATAGTGAAGGCAAATGTGGGGGGGGGGGGGGGAGGCATTCCCTTCATTTCTTGATCAGTGTTTTTTAGTTGACTAGCTTCAAATTTCTTTTCCTGAGAGACTTTCTCAAGGGATTTATGAAACGTAATGTAAATTATAAAAAAACTAAAAAAAAACAGCGTTATTCGTGATATACAGTACATTAAATAGTTGCATTATAACTCCTCACAATGACTGAATAACAAAAATGTAGGATTCTAATTCAAAGTAAAAGAGTCGTCCCGTTTTAGAATAGAATAAAAAAAAAATGGAACGATTGAACATTTTGCATATGGGAAACAAAAACAGAGTTGTCACGTTTTACCAATGCGTGTACCCATTTACCATACGTTCTTTTCAACCAAACAGGATGTATGGTCACCGTACTTGCAAACGGGACTTTTTCAGGTATAAATATCATTCGGTTATTGTTATCAGAAATCTCGAGTCCCGATGTGATCACATTAAGCAGCGTGGACTATATTTACTCACATTAAATGGTCACACACACATTCATTGAATAATACATGTTATCGCAAGGATGGCCAACTCGTGGCACACGTGTCACAATGGTGACACGTGAACGCTTCTCAAAAAAATTATAAAAAAATTCTATTCCATTTGTCAATCGAAGAACTTCTCCCAAACTTTTAAACAATCATTTTGTTATGAACGATGGTCTCGAAGGCCAGTGGTACGTAAACTTTTTGAGGCGAAACCCCGTTTTGACCAAGGACATTGCACATTCGTAATTCTAGCACGACGGATGAAGGAGCCGATGTATTGATTATTGTGAGAGTTGAATTTGATAAAAATTACATTGTATGGTACATGGTAATTAGCTCGGCTGAATAAAATCATTCTTTAGTTTAGACGTATTTTTTTACATAAAAATGAATTTTTTATTTGGAAGTTTTTATTTTGAAGAATCTTCCGCGACCCCCAGAGGGATCGCGACCCACTGTCGTAGGCTACCAAACCTATGTTTAGTATGGCAGGCATTCTTAAAACAATAACTATGTGAGAGAGATGAGACTTTCTATTCAATACGTTTCAATGTTCGGTTTTTCATCTTTGGGCATAGTTGATGGACGCTCCACATGTACAGGATTCAGGATCGTCCCCATGGAGGAATTGAGTTGTATATTGGTATTGAGGCCTCCTTAATATTATAATAACATAATAACATATGTAAAGATATTTTCTTCCGAAATTTCAATTAAAAAATATTTTTTCATTAAAAAATAAATTTTTGATCGAGCTCCCTATGCCCCCCCCCCCCCGTGTACGTCTCTGATCCGACCAATGAAAGCTAAGCTATGAACGCAAAATTTATCTTCAATAAATTCATTGTGACCTACCCTCTAAGCCAGCGGTTGTCAACCTTTTCTGACTCACGGAGCCCTTTTCAGTGTATAATTTCTATGGCGGAGCCCTGTTTAACTCGAGGAGCCCTTTTTGTATATCATTTATATAGAGGTACTCTTTAGGCCTCTTTTTTTGTTTGTTTATCAAATTCATTGATTTATTTTATTACCTTCGAGTGGCTTCGAGAACCGCTGCTCTAAGCTATACAATGGTAAATCGCATGAAGGTCCTTGGCCCGCAGACCAAATATGGCCTCGGGGGATTATCTGATGCGGCCTGTCCTCCTCAAACCTAATTTTGTAAAAAAATGAACTAAGCGGCACATATACAGATCGCTTAAGTGTCCCGTGGTACAATTTCAGAACAATTAAGCGGCCTGTGACACATTTTCAGATCACTTAAATGACCTGGGACACAGTTCCAGAACACTTAAGCGATCCGTGACACATTTAGAGATCCCTTGAGTGACATGTGACGTAGCTTTAGAGCACTTAAGTGGCCCCAGTGCTGCTCTACATCACTCATGTTACCCGCGGCACATTCTGAGAATATTCAAGTGATCCGCGGCATATAATTACGGATCACTTGAGTGATGCGTGGCACAGTTCCAGAGAACTTAAGTGGCCCGGACACATTTTCAGATCACTTGGATCCACGAAAAATTTAGAGATCACTAAAGTGGTTCTGTGGGGCACTTATCAATAGCAGGAATGTCACTTGAAATGCCTACAAACTATCGAAATGTTTTTCTCGTTTTTGGTGCACCGAGTAAGATGCTTTTAAAAATATTTTATATTTTCATAAAGGGTGGTTGATGACGTAAGCATTATCCAAACTCCCCCTGCTCCCCACCCCCTGTCATCAGAAGTCAGCAAATCGAAAACCCCCTCCCCGCCATCGATGATGACGTAATACTTGAACGGCCCCTTATGTGAATGAATTTCGTTTAACATTTGATGCCTTTCACAATCCCATCAAATAATGACTAACAGAAATATTCCATTGGCATACGTACAAGACATTTCAGTTATGGTCTAAATAGATATAGTTTTTTAGACATTAATGAAATCTGAATGTGTGTATTTGAGTTTCTCACAAAATACTTAATTTCCTAAGAATTCCGAAAAATATTCTCCGTAATTTCAAAAAATCTTACTCTTTCACAATATTTCTTCGAATCGATATACAGTTGAAGGTTGTTGTTACATGCTATTATTACATCGAAGACATCTATGAAATTTAATCTGAATATTTAATGTATGAAATAATTCAGTAGAATTCTTCAATAATTGTATCTCGACGCTCATGAATATTTTAGAGACAGTAAAAAAAATAGTCATACTATATATTGGTATTTCAACATGGGTCAGGGAAAATAAAAAGCAAATGTGGAAAGAAAGCACGAAATATTTCACAGAATGCAATCAACATGATGAAAGCTCACACATGACGTAAACATATCAGATATTCAGATCAACACTACATGCTTTAGAAATAGTTATCCTTACAAAATACTATGGAAAGATGGAATACAGAGGGTTTCCAACGTATACACTCTTTTTTCGTCAATATATTTGGGATAAATTAGAATGGAATTTATATTTGAGGTGAGAGTGGTAACGAATATTTCAAAATAGAAGATACTGTAAACAGGTCATTCTCAACAGTCTTCTTTGGCCCCCACCAAAGTAATTTTTTTGGTGTCTCTACTGGGACTAACATCCTAACAATTTATACACAGACAGTAGAACTTGGTAATTTGAATTTAGGATAATACGAACTTTTACGAACTCCTTTTGCGTTTTCTATCTAATTTAATGTCAAAATTTCTCTTTTAATTAGAATTTTGTTTTCGAATTTTTTTGGATAATTTAAAATTGAGGAAAACAATTCGGGATTTTGAATGAGAAAATTTAGTTTGAAAAATTTCTACAGGAGAAGCCAAGCAGATTTTCTCGATCACGTTGTTCCCCCCTCAAAATGCCATATATTTTCTAACGAATGTTCCGATTTCTAGCAGGTGCAAGCTAAGGGGGTATAGGGAAAAGTTTTCCTTTGAGAAATCACCTGTACAAAATATCTTTGCTTGCCAAAATAAGTGGATTTTATGGAGGCGAGATATCTCGTCATTGCCGCTTAAAGTGTTAATGAAAGTATATTTCCTTGATAGCAATAAGGAAATTTTATGCAAAGGTAATTGTTTTTCATAAGGAAAATTTGAAAACAGTTTCGTAACAGATGAGCATGAACTGTTTTCGTAAATCAGGCTTTAAGTATGGTGAAAAAAAGTTGCTGTAGTGACGCTGATTCCAGAACAGTGAAATAATGTAGCAGCTAAATTCAATTATTGTAATTATAAATTATCAAAATTTGAAAATCAGTTTTGTAAACTGATGATAAAATTTCAATAATCGATCGCTATTATCATATGTGAATGTTGATGATTACGTTGAAATTTTTAGTCATTTTACTGATCCAGGACTGATCAATTGGATAATTCGAACTTTTTCCTATCACTTTAGACTTAACCAAGTTCGACTGTACTTACTTTCGGAAATCATGGCACAGATCTCCTTATCAGGGAAAGTCCCCCGGGCGGTGTCAGGATGGGTTCATGCGTTAGGAGTATGTGAATCACTGCAATTGCATTTAACGGGAATGTGGAAGCTGTCAATTAATGTTTTGTGTTGTGGTATGCCGTCCCGGATTTGAATGAATCTTGGAATTATGATCACTAGTGGGGGACACTTGTATGCTTTAGACATTGATTTTTTTTTCGGTTTAATATCAGTATGAGGATAAGTGCTCATATTGTAATAGGACAGTGCTCCCCTTTCCTTTAACTATTGAGATGTTAGGGTCTACCTGGATGAGTTAGGGCCTAGGCCTGGGTTACGCTATAAGCGTTTTTTGAAAGGTCTTTTATAAAACTTGAGTAATGAAGCCAATAAGCTTATTGGTTACTTTCGAGCAAATACAATCGATTTGTTACTTGTATTTCTCAAGTTTTATAAAATAACATTTATTAAACTTTTATAATGTAATCTCGGCCTTATTTTTCCATAGCATCCATAGTGTTACGACATCAAACAACTTTACATTCAAAAACACTGTTGAGATCGAATTGCTTTTTAACGAGTAAGCAAGTGTATATGGTTAAAATCATGTTAATGGAGTTTCTACTAATAAAAAATTTTGATTTGGTATTGGACGTAGATTAGGTCGGTATTATACTCTAAATCTCTCCAAAACGTATATAAAAGTTCTTTTATAAAATTCACAAATGCAACCAATAAGGTTATCGGTTATATTTGAGTTAGTACACTCGGTTACATTATTGGATAAACATATCTAGCTCTTATCTTGATCACGTGACTAAGGCTTTGGGAAGTGGAAAAAAAAATTAAATGTTGTACACCTTGATTTCCAGGAGGCATTGTATAAGGTCGGTCCGATATCGTAAACTCTTGAAGCGCTTATATGAGATTGTGTGGGGACAACTTGCTGTGTGAATTGGATAGAATCGTGGTTGCGAGATAGGTCGCAGCTGGTTATGGTGAACGTGTGGGGAATTCTCTGTTGGACAGCTGGTCCATCAAGGGAATGTCCTTCGGCCCGTACTTAGTTCACTTTTACTCGATCAGGATTGTCAGGAAAATGGACGGGCATTGTCAGCAAATTCACAACAGATGACGTGAAGTTGATGGTGGGGGGGATAGTCGGGAATCCAAGCGATAGGGAGATGCTCCAGACGAATTTGAATGCAGCATGACGTTCAGTGAGTGGTCGCTCATTCTGTTTCAAACAAACAACGTTTCACATACGAGTTGAACTTTCCCTCTCATAGCGGTTTATTAAAACTGCAATTATTTTATATTGATGCTCTTAAAAAGTAGTTATTCAAGGTAACACAGGATATCCCATACGTTTGTACATAGTTTGAAAGTTCAAAAAAAAATTATAACTGAAGGAGTTGGTATATTTGAATGCGGAAAGTACGGAAAAATTATTCTCACGAACAAATTTTTTTTTTTGCTGCAGAAAAGCAATTTAGTTTAAACATTCAATGATAGAGGGCGCCGCACAAAAGCCAACTAGGAGTGTTTGAAAGCAGGTCTTTCCTGAATATCCTCTTTGTCCGAAACGTTCGTAAAGGTTCAACCGGTGATTCATATGGCTGAGGTAAAACAACTTGATCAACAGGGACTTATCCATCTTTTGTAACTATCCAATCGTTAATATAATTTAATCTAATAAATTAATTAAATACGTAAATATATATTTGTGTTTATCTAATTACAAAATCGCACTGAAAACTTTATGTAAGTGTCAGTGACAGCAAAATTCAGCAATGAGCTGTTAATCGTATTGCAGAAACAAATATTCTGAACTTTATAGAACTGATTTTCATATTTCAAGGAATTTGCCTTTCTGCAGAGCCCTCTATTGACAAAAACTTTAACTAATTTTTGTGCAAGAAAAATTTTTCTCTCAAACCACATTCAAATGTATCAAAATTTCATCATGGCGGCCATCAACCACCGTCTCTCTCAATCCTGAAACAGGACCCCTTGTCAGCCAATGGCGCTCCGCCGTACGGACTTTCATTTCGCCGGACTAACACTACTAAACCTACTAACATGCCCGTCTTAACATATTGTGGCGGTAATTTACTGCAAAAGCGTCAACTGGCGACTGAATTAATTCGGTAATTATTCAAAATTTTTCTAAGACCCCCCTCTGCCCCACACACACACACACACATTTAAGGTATTCGACTACCTTTCTTGTCACTTTTCTTTAAAATGGTACTGGAGTGTGAACTTAATAACATTTTCTGATGGAAAGTGTCTCAAAATGGTGTAAACAATAATAAATTTTGGACGACCTATGTCATTTTCTATGGAAAAATCTTTTTTTTTTTCAAATTTTAAGCAAAATTCGATTCGTGTAATGATTCGTGTCAAAACATGATTGCCAAAAAATTCTATGAATAGAATGTTTCCTTATTTTCACAGTACTTTTAAATAGTAATGATGCAGGTTATGAACCAAAATTGAAAAGATTTTCTGGTATGCTAGTAAGTTACATTGAGATCTGTTAATATACGAATGAAGTCTTTGAAATTTCATTCTATATCTCGTCTATGAAACACTGCAATTAGCGAAATATATGAGATAGACCTTAGATTTTGATTCATAACCTTAGCAATATATGGCAGAATACTATATTAAAACTTCGTAATGATACAATGAATAGATTTCTAGAAATCAAGTTTCAAACTCAAGTAAAATGTTAAAAATAGCATTCTTAGGAAAACGCGTGTGAATTTTTCATTCATAAATTACTTTTATGTAAAAACGTAACACTGAAATGGGCGTAACTATGGTTCTGACCGTCATGCAAACAAAACAAGGCCTGTTTTGGAGTCACAACAAACAGCGCTTTCACAAAAAAAAATGGAAAAATGAAAATCAATATTTTCTCCGAAAATGACGTTTTCAACGTCTGATATCTTATTTAACGCCATATTCAAAATTCTCGTATGATACTGTGTATCAAATGTTTATTAATAGCTGACCCCATCTCACTTTCATTCCTCTTCAACACACACTGTCTCAACTTTGAAGGAAATCAGAGTGTCCTTATTCACCTTTCTAGACGAAGAAGGAAACTTTGATTTTCTTCTTCACTTAGCCCGCACGGGGCTGTCTTTTTTCGGAGAAGAATAAGGGCAATAGGCTTGACGCTCCCCAATACAAATTCTTAATTCAGTCAGTCATACGTATACTCGATCTATAAAAAAATACTCGGCGGTAAAAAAAAAATTCCTGATATCTGTGATGGAAGCCAAGCGGATCCTGTCAGCAAGATCTTTTTCCTAATCGATACCTCCATTTTCACAATATTTTCAATACTATTCACCTTGATCATCATCATAAAATATCTTCTCACGCTTTTTATATTTCATAACCTATGGTAATATTACACCACGTAGGGGGATGTCCCCCCCCCCGTCAAACCGTCAAAATTGCTGGATCCATTATATTTTTCTAGCCCGAAAATGACACCAGAAAAATTGAAGTATTTTCTATTATATCCTATTAAAATCATTCATTACCTTAGCGCAGTAATGTTTTCGAATCGGCATATAGATATGATAAAGAGGCTATATCAGCTACACTCAGTGAGGACCCTCGTTCCATCATTCACAATTTCAAGATATACGTAGACAAAATTGTGGTAGAAACTCAAATAAAATCTCATTCCGAGCCTCACCTTGGGAAACCAGTACAATATGAATATGGCCCCTTACTATGTATTTTTTTTATATATATATAAAATACTTATAAAAGACGAGAGAAGTGCGGTCGATATTTAATCAACTGCGACAATCGGTACATGTGCTTTTTCCCTCTATTTGACAATTTTTTCCCCCCTCTTAAAAAAAATAATAACGAAAAAAAAGGAAAATGTCGAAGAGTAGAAAAGATGTCGGGATTGTCGGGGAGAGAAAAAGACGAATAATCATTACATGTGAATGGTTGGAACGTTAATATTTGGCAGAGATGGCGCAGGAGGAGAAGGAACAGAGAGTAATTACCAATCTTTTCCGTTGAATTACGCAATGTCAGATCTCTATTATCTGCTTTTATCTGATGTCTTGTTTCTTAAAAAAAAGAAGAATAGAAGTTACTTGTTATGCAGCCAGGACATTGTCGATTAAGGTTTTTAAATTAATTGGACCAGAGCCGATCGAAACGAAGCGAATTAATATACATGTATATGCGCGCACACACACAAGCATACTCACGCGAACACGCTTATTGAACAAGACCCATCAGCACCATTTTCCCGATTGTTCGCGAATAATTTCTTGTTTCCCCTCGTTTAATTTTCTTGAGAGGCTTCTAAAGTTTAAAGCTATTGAGAGAAATTTGAATAAAAAAATTACGAGATGAAGGAGAAGCCATTATTTAAGCTTGATTTTTCAATGACCGCAGCCTCTTAAGAACCAATGCATTTCTGATCATGTCGAAAAGCAATTTTAGTCAATTTTCGGGAATCGGAGTATTTATTATAATTTACCAAATATACTCTTTTAAAAACAACATTTATACTCATTTACTGATTTCAGTAGAAAAAAAAAAACTTGGTTTTTACGACACCTCTGCTATAACGTCAATAATCAGCGGTCTTGACTGATTCCTATAGGTAATAAGAAGAGTAGTGTTAATGAACCTTGGTTATAACGTCGATAAAAAAGCAACCACCTTGATTATAACGACACATTTTTCGTCACTTCTGTTTCAGTTTGAATGACGTTTGCCCCCAAGAAATTCCTAAGATTAGAGCTGATCACATCCAGGGAATGTTCGTCTGCTGTTGCGTTCATACTAACGTTTAAAAAATATATATTTATCTCATGTTTGACGTTCCGACTTGCTCATTGATAGGACCACTATTACGAAACTTTGCCATATTTTTTGTGCTTTCCGACTATTTTTGAAGTGAACCTTCTTTATAGACATATGAGTGAAATTTTGTGAAGGAAAGAAAATCCATTACGGAAAGCGGAACGCTGTATTTTTTCTCAAAACCGGTTCTGTAGAATGAGTGATTGTGTAATGAAGTTCCGAGAAGCTGATGGGCTGTGGTGGTTGTAGGGAGATGTCAAAGGGATTCGGCCGTGTAAGAAAATTAAGTTGGGTGGCGGTTGGTTTGGACGCTTTATGTCGGACAACGGCATTTTATTACCTTTCCTTACCTACTGGAATCGTAGAATGTCCCCTTTAGTATAATGGGCGATTTACACAGTTTGGAAGAAGATAAAATTTAGTTTGGTTGGATTGGGAAGGAAAATGTGTTCCCACACTATTCCCGCAGCCTAGGTATTAAACAACCTGAAAGCTTTACTTCTATCGCGGGAGATTCTCACCCACATTTGTTTTTGTTAAAAATGTCCCGTTTTTTTCAATGAAGCCTGCTTTAATTTCCAATCTTTACTAGAATCAATAATGAATGTAATTTTCATAATTTATAAATTGTGGTACAGTGAATATCGCTATAAATACCCAACTCGAATTTTGCCAATTTTATTTATTTTTTCGTGAAATACATTTTAGCAGACTTGCTGTAACATTTTTTTCTCACCAAGGGTTGACAATAAATAATATTTGGTAATTTCGACGACATTTGGCAACATGTTTGGCGATAGCCCGTATTTATGGTCCCGATTCCCCGTGTTTTTCCTCGATGAAATCGATTACCCTAATCATAAAGGAATAAAAACTACGTGCAACGTATTTGATGGCCTCTGATCGTAGTTTTGCACCAAAAGAAATATTGAAAACGTCAAGTTCCGTTGTAACGATAACACGCTGATAACGACAAAATTTCATGGAATATTCTATGCCGTTATAGCCGAGTTTGACTATTTTCAGCGATGTACGGCTGATTTCAGAAAGTTCCTTCACCCGAGAGTATGGGTTCGTTAAACGCTGCCATTCAACGTACACTTCCGAATTTTGGTGTTTAACTATGCAACCGACTGAATTCTGGATTCCAGATGAGGAAGATAATGGTTGAGTAGACTCTTCACTAAAGTGAGGTATCAGCTATTTACGGTTTTGGAATACATTTAATTGCTTTATTCTGGACAAGAGGTTCTTAACCTTTCTCAGCCGCGATCCAAAATCAACAAAAAGATCAGCTTTGCAACACATGGGAACTGTTTGTTTTCCGAAATTAGTGAAACGAGTGACGCAATAAGCGCGTTTATAACAGGACTGTAAGTGGATTCATGCGACCCATCTCAAAAGCTGCTGCAAATCAAGTCTGGATCGTGACTCACAGCTTAGAAATCCCTGGCTGTAAATGGATTCATTCGACCATTCTCGGATCATCCCACGAATCAAGTTTAGGTAGTAACCCATAGCTCAAGAATCTCTGTAAGTGGATTTGTACCACCCATGTTGGAAGCCCATACGATCCATTTTGGGTCATGACCCATAGCTCAAGAATCCCTCTTTGTACATGGATTAGTACGACCTCCCTCAGCAGACTTGGCGAATAAAATTTGAGTCTTGGCCCATCGCACAAGAGACCCTGGATATTAGTAAATTTGAACCATCCAACTCAAAAGACCCGTAGGACCCCTGTTGACTTTGTATACTGAGTGGCTACTTTATTGTGACTCCTTCATCAATATCACGTTGAGTCACATTTTGCCTTTGATACAGCGTTTATTGACCACCATGCATTCGTGTGCATGACTCCGATTTGTCTCTGCACACATTACATGTTCTGTAACTTCATACACGCATTTCTGAAACACCATGTATTCAACAAATCGGAATGAAGATCCAAAGCTTCAAATATGAATGTATTGTACACGTATATTTCTCAAAGTTTCGATAGGAATTGGCATTCGAAGCATTTTTTTTTTCGAACCACTTGCTGAGAGCAACATTTGCTTTTTATGAACTAATGAGTAGACATCAAAGTAAGTATTTGACATTGAAAGAAAAAAATTAATAGAAGAAATAATAATATCGATGTATTTATAAGTTTCATGTAAATTCTTAACATAACAATATTCCAGTTTTCAGAGAGTACTGATAACAGTATCGTATACGGATATATCAAACTCAACCTGAGTGTCTCTAACGTTAAACTGTGCCTTTAATGGTGTCAATAAAGGCTTTTCAAAATTTTTCTATGCAGTCACTTGGAAAGATGCCGCTACCGCCATCGCCGTCTTTGATCCCCATGACGTAACCCTCACGGTCCACAGTTTCTGCTAGAACTTTGATGACGTCCCCGACGTTAATGGACAGCTCCTCAGGGCCTTGAGCTTCGTAGTTTTTGA
Organism: Pholcus phalangioides; assembly: GCF_987345545.1. Classification (NCBI taxonomy): domain Eukaryota; kingdom Metazoa; phylum Arthropoda; class Arachnida; order Araneae; family Pholcidae; genus Pholcus; species Pholcus phalangioides. The sequence continues at coordinate 21,962,880 of NW_028301602.1, forward strand.
CGCACTTAACCTTGTCTGTGACCTCTTCTTTATAAGCGTCGACGGGCGATCCTTTCTGGTCGTCTTTCGAACTTTCGTTCTGTTTTTCTTCAGGCGAATGAAGATCTGGAGAACCTTGCGGTTTAGAAGGACCTTCCTTGACGTTATCGTGAGTCTTCTTTGGAGTCTTTTCGGTACTCCCCGATGAAAGATCTGAATTCGAGAAATTTTCGGAACTCCCAGGTGTCTCCGATGAAGAATCCGTTACTGGCACTTTTTTGTTCGTTGGCGGGAGACCTCCTTCTGCGAGCATGACTGCTGTGGGTAAGGAGGACGACATCACTGACCGACTGAAGACTGAATGGGATCTACTTTTTTCTTTCTGAACGTATTCCATCACGTTATCGTCACCGATAGAGCTTCGGTACAGCACATCCACGTGTTCCTTCAGCTGGCCAAACCATCTTGCTTGTTCCTCATGGAACCTGTGCTCTTCTTCCAAACTGCCCTTCATGATGAAACTGAGGAAATAAGCCTGCACCCCTGAGAAATTCGGGAGTTCTTCGATGAGCTCTTCGTTGAGGGCCTCGTATGCTCTCCACGCCTCGTCGGCGGCTAGCAAAGCTTTAGTGATTTTCTCTCGGTCAGGTGAAGTGACGGCCTGAAGGTTCTCGACGCTTCGTCGGCGGTAGTCATAATCCAATCTGCAGTTTTCTCGTTGCTGTATCTTCGAATGGAAAGTCTCGATCCTTTTCATGTGTTGGTTGATTTGCGTCAGAGAATCAGTCTTGAAGTTCGTGACGTGCCTGTTGTGGTTCTTCTCGATCATGTCTATCTTTATGAGAACCGGATCGATCTCGACCCACGATGGATCGTACACGCTCCAGAGCGCGTCCATTAGCACACGGCTTTTGTCTTCGATGTCTTTGAGACACTTGAGGAATTTCCTCGCGGCCTTCTCGTAGTTTCCAACGTCCTGACGCAATTTGGCGAAACGCTTCGCGTGTTCGTTGAAGTGGTCGTCGACGGTCTTTTCACTTTTTCCGAGCATCTGCAAGAAACGTTCTTTCATCCTCCCAAATCGAGACGACTTCCTACCGGTGGATTGCTTTGCACTCATTCTTCTTCTTTAATTACCTTCCCGATTCATACAGTAACACTTACCGCAATGCATAAAAATTCGAACTATTCTTTGTCGAGCTGGTTCGATGATGTAAGTAGAATATATAATAGCGAGGTTTTAAAGTATAAGTGCGAGAATCTAATCTTCGAAAGATCCTCATATTAGATGCCGATAAAGCCTTTTAACCAGCTAATATCTAGTGATTTATTAAATTTCATTCACTTATTGTTACATCGCTTCCTACCCGTATTTCATACGATGTTTTTAACGGGATCTGGAATTTTCGCCTCTGGTACGTTTTGTCTACCGGAAATTTAACCCCTGGCATTTCGCCTGCGCTGACCATATGAGTGACCGAGTAAGTGACCAAGTGAGTGACTGTATGGGTGAGTGAATAACCGCACGGGTGATCAAGTGAGTGACCGTATGAGTAAATGCGTGCGAGTGACGGTTCGTCACTTCGTCGGTGTGGGTGAGTGACTCTGTAAGTCGCTGTATGAGTGAGTCTCTCCGAGACCGTCCATCCCTTTCGGAAAGAGCGCAAACCATCCCACGGTAGTCTCTCTGGGCGGTCAGCGGTCATGTCTGTCAGTCTGTATGAGTGAGTGAGTGATTCTATAAGTCGCTGTATGAGTGAGTGAGTCACAGAATAAGTGTCTGTATGAGTGAGTAAGTCAAAGAATAAGGGTCTGTATGAGTGAGTCTCTCCGAGACCGTCCATCCCTTTCGGAAAGAGCGCAAACAATCCCAAGATGGTCTCTCTGGGCGGTCAGCGGTCATGTCATGTCTGTCTGTCTGTATGAGTGAGTGATTCTATAAGTCGCTGTATGAGTGAGTGAGTCACAGAATAAGTGTCTGTATGAGTAACCAAGTGCCTAACCGTATGAGTGACCAAGTGCATGGCAATATGAGTGATCAAGTGAGCGACCGTTTCCGTGATCAATTTAGTGACAGTGAGTGACCAAGGGAGTGACTGTATGAGTGACCACTTGGAAGATTAAATTAGTTACTGTATGAATAACCACACACACTTGGTCTCTCATACGGTCGCATACTGTCTCTCACTCATACGATCACTCACCAACCCACTTGTTCACTCATATGGTCACTCGCCCAATAATTCTTCTCATATGATGTGGTGATAGCGTCAACCACTGGATGGCGCTCTCAGTGTGATAGAAAAAGAGCGCGCTTGCGCGATAGAGGAACTCGACTTGCATTTTGTCGCTGAAGAAACGCAGTCACGCGATCCGCTCGTATTGTCCCGTCCTTAATTGGGAAATAAATGTTTTAATCATCTTTATATAGTATGTGGAGGAAGTGTTTTCCGTTAACCACCACGCTCCCTCTTCAATGGTCACTCGCACAATAACTTGGTCACTCACTCAGTGAGTCACTTACTTGGTCAATCACTCGATTATTCTTACGGTCAGAGCAAGCGAAATGTCTGGGGTGAAATTTCAGATCCGAAATTTTCGGGGCGAAATGTGCTGGGGCTGAAACGCGTCGGGGCGAAATTTCCCTAAATCGCTTTTTGCTTATCTTCACTCGTATTCTCGGCTTAACATGGAATACTCGATTAACTATATAATGAATTCCTCTACTTAATGGAAATCAGATACACCCCATTTAGAAAATACCACAAGAGCCTTAACAAACACCAGAAAATCATTCATTATGAATTTCTTCGGGCACTGGCTTATGCCACAATGTTTTAGCATAGAAATTTTCCAAAATTTCCTGATTTACCGCCTCGTTAAGAAGTTGTTTTCCCTCTTCGCACCCAGGGCCGCAACTGGGGGGGGGGGCAGGAGCAAGTGGGTCTGGTGCACTGGATGCTAAACCAGAAGGGGCGCCGAATTCACCTTTTAACTGCTTCTTCTACATGCAAGGTGCGCCAAAATTCCAGCTTGCCCCGATTGACAAAGTACATAGTTGCGGCCCTGTTCACGCCCCAAGTTAAGCCAACACACAAGGTCCTATACCACAACTTCTATAACTCCCCTGGACCATTCAAACGTTTCCTCTTTGGGTAAAATTGCTTCAGAATATATACGGACTTTCGATAGCTGGTACCTATGGCACCAAAATTTCTATTCGTTTTAAAGATGGGAAGTTGTCTGTTAATATAAAGCGAAATACACTGAAGCCGAGTTCCACGAGCTCCAAGAGTGTCCGTTAAAGGAAGTATCCCCGAATGGGAAGTATCCGTTACGGGATGGGACATTTCACTATAAACCAAGCTTTAGAAAAGTAATAATCTTTATTAGTTTGCTTCACCATAACACAGAGCCGTCTTTAGGAGTGTATTGTTTGTGTGCCACTCTGCTCTAACGAATAGAGGAATATCTAGTGTTATGTGTTATTTCTCGCATTATATAATATATAGGTATCTCTCGCATAATATATTATATAACCAGAGCTGTGCACGATATAGCTGAAGCAAGGCCATTTATGCTTCATTTAGAAAATTAGAATTTAAAATTCCGCGTAAATTTTTATACATGTATTTTTGTGTTAAGGGTTTGCAGCTTTCTGACAAGATTCAGGCATTCCTACCTCGAAGTTGGAAAAACAAAATTTTTCAACGGTAGCCAAGATATCCGTATCAGTTACGAGATTTAGAGCCTCTAGAACAGTGGTTCTCAACCTTTCCTGAATTGCGGAGCCCTTTTCAGTGTATAATTTCTACGGCGGAACCCTTTAGGTTCCTTTTTTTTTCATTTGTTTATCCAATTTATTGATTTATTTTATTTTCCTCGAGCGGCCGCGGAGCATCTGGGAAGTGCACACGGAGCTCCGCGGAGCACTGGTTGAGAACCTCTGCTCTAGAAGATGACTCTTCTTACCTTCGGAGCTTCTAGAAGAATTATATAAGGGCGCTATAAAAAAAACAAAACAAAGTTGAAACCCTATTTACGCCAGGTATACGCATCATATAAATGTCGACGTCTATCACTGAGTTAAAAATTTTAATCATTTACTGTTCCTCCGAGGTTTAGTTCGAATATCAGCATTAAAATACTTTCATCAGATCACTCACTTTTACAGTTTAGGCATAATGTTCCTACTTAACGCACACCGAAACTTACAAAAAAAAAAGAAGTCAATCATAGCTCCCAGTACAGCAATTAAACCGATCGATCACTTGAAACATACATTAGATATCAAATAATTTCACACTTTTTTCAAATATCCACAATATCTGGATTTTTTTCGTCTATCAGTATTTTATGTTGGAAATGAAAAAAAAAAGTTATTTCTGCAGAAAAAAGTTTAATGTTTCAGAATTTTCATCTCTCTTTAATGAATACACCAAGTCCCCATAGGGGAAAAATGAATACCTCCCTTCTATGTACATTGAAAATATGGCGTCGTCCCTATGTTAGAGATAAACGGTGCATCATAAAATTTCCTCACCGTACCAACTTTCAATACCAGAGTCGAGAGTGCTTCCGCTAATTAATTTTCATTTATCAGTGCAACCATTTTCAGATCGTAATAACGACGAGTGCTATCATGGGAGCATCCGGGAACTTCAAGAGATACAAGAAATAAAAAAAAATAAAATTAAAAAAACGGATCGAAACTTCCAGAATGTGTTCCCGTCGATAATTAGAAACTAACAGATTACATCGGGAATAAGTTTGAGAGTGAGAATTTTAGTAATCATCGGAGGAAAAGTAGGAAGATAGAGTGATAGAGCCATGAGAAAATCTGTTGGAGTTATTTTAGATGAACTAAGAGATACTTAAATTACTAGGAGTCGAGAGAATTTTTACACTCTCGAGAGGAGTTATAACTCCGCGAGTTGGATCTAGTCGAACTTGAAATCACGTACATGCTCGAAATAAATACAGCCGGTATTTTCTAATAGGTTAATGGGGATTAACATCGTTTCAGTTACCACCTGAGAAATCATTTATTCACTCTTAAAAGTAAAAAAGAAGTACCTGAGAGAGCTTTTGTTTCTGAGTTGAAGCATTTTCAATCAAGTCCTTATAAATATTTCTTGATTATTGTTGAAATTAAGTGGATTGGCATTCCGGATGCTAAAATTTATTTGAATGTAAATCAACAATGGCGAGAAATGGAGCCCTACTGCAAATTGGAGCGGATTGAAATGAATTCCACGATATAAAACGTTTAATATGACAGATATGTGAGCTGAAAATTCCGATTTATAGTTAAAATTATTTTAACTATATTTAATCTTATTTTAACTATATTTTAATAATATTAAAATTATTATACTAAGTTTATGAGTTGAGAAATATATATAACTTCAATCCTTGATTTATATATATATATATATATTTTTTAAATACGTGACAAATACATAAAAAAAATTGGATTTTACAACAAAAAGGTTATTATTGCGTCTGCGCGAATTACGTCACAATACGGTACGTATGGTGACTGTGTATAAGGAGGCTTTATTCTAGAGCATAGGCTCCCAACCTTTTTTGTCCCATCGCCCCCTTCTTGAGAAATTTTTTCTCTCTCATCGCCCCCCAACGCAATCTAACCCACAGGATCCTATGTTATACCCGTAGCTTCTCCCGCTCCCTGGAACTTTCCATCGCCCCCAATGGGGCGTTAACGCCCACGTTGGGAATCACTGTTCTAGAGCAATTACCGCCGGGCCGCGAATGATCAGCCGTTTCATTTGTCCTCATTCATTTTCCGTTAGTCTTGTTGAAATTAAACAATTTTGTGACCGGGCCTTCCACTCACAAAAATGAATGAAGCCGGGCCGCGGGCTTGCCAATATTGAGAATCACTGTTCTGGAAGCTATATGTATGGTCACTTAATTTTTGCCTCGGAAACGAATTTCCTCAAACGATCACCAGCATATCCGCGGCAGTTCCGGTATATGTATACGTATTATACGAATGTCAACGTCTATTTCTTCATTAAAAATTTGCTTTACTATTTTTGCTTTTCAGTTATTTTTCAGTTCAAATTTACCACAGCCAAAAAACCTCTGAGCAGACTATAAGAAAAGCAGATCAAAAATCAAATCCATGAGAGCACCACACATTTTTGCAAATTTTAAGCATAATGTTTCGCTACCTCTAAACCTAATCCGAAAGAAAAGTCAGTTATAGCCCCCAGTACAGCTATTAATTAAACCGTCGATAACTTAAAACATTCATTACATATCAAATAATTATAGATCTTTTATTTTAAATATTCATACAGTATTCAATTTTTTTTAACATATTACCATTTAATCTCGGAAATAGAAAAAATATATATTTCTCCAGAAATTCAATGTTCCAGAAATTCCAGAATTTTTATCACTTTTAATGCATGCTATACAAAATCCCCATGGTGGAAAATTAATACCCTCCTATGTACATTGAAAATATGGCATCGTCCCTATGTTAGAGATAAACGTCCATCATATATAAAATTTCCTCTCCGTACAAAATTTCAATACCAGAGTCGAGACTGCTTCCGCTAATTAATTTTTATTTATCGGTGCAACCATTTTCAGATCGTAATAACGACGAGTGCTATCATGGGAGCATCCGGGAACTTCAAGAGATACAAGAAATAAAAAAAAAATGGATCGAAACTTCCAGAATGACCCCGTCGAAAATTAGAAACTAAGGGTGTGAACATAGTGCGTTCGTATTTCAGATTCTGGAAACGCGCGTCTTCTCCGATTGGTTAAAAAAACCCGAATTTCAACTTTTTTTTCAACTTGAAATTCGGGTTTTTAACCAATCGGATACGAAGCGGATTTCCAGAATCTGGAATACGGACGCACTATGTTCACACCAGGTCGCATCGGGAACAAGTTTGATAATTTTAGTAATCATTCGGAGGAAAAGTAAAAAGAAAGATCCATGAGAAAATCTGTCGGTGTTATTTTAAGATGAACTAAGAGGTATTTAAGGAGCGGGATAATTTTTACACTCTCGAGAGGAGTTGGATCCAGTCGAACTTAAAATCATGTTCATGCTCGAAATAAATACAGCTGGTCTTTTCTAATAGGTTAATACGTATTAACATCGTTTCTCAGTTACCACCTGAGAGATCATTTATTAACGTAAAAAGAAATACCTGGCAGCTTTTGTATATGAGTTGAGTCATTTTCAATCAGGGATATATAATTTTATAAATATTTTATGATTAGGGTTGAAATAAAGTGGATTTGCATTCTGGATGCTGAAATTGATTTGCTCGTTAAATGTATGCATTTTTATTTTAAGAGGGGGGATGGATGTGTATAATTAAAACTCGATGCTATCTCTCTTTGTGTAATTTTTTTGGTATCATATATAAAATTTGAATCTCTCAATCAGAGCTGGAAGTAATTATTTTTGGAAGGAAACATCATATATTTCACGTTTCGTTGCATTTACGCATGAAAAAATGAATTGTATTGCGAATGATAATTCAAGATTTTCCAACCAAAATATACGAAAAAATAAATTTTTTTTTTAAAATTGAACTTCAATTAGCTTTTGCTGAATTTCGAAAAAAAAAAATACTATTTGTTTTGCAGAATCTGAGGACTAATCACAATTATTTAATCCAAAATACTAGACAAAATTATGAATATGAATATATATCCATATTCCAAAAACATGGATATATATATTGAAAATTTTTTTTGATGAAATTATGAACAATTAATCAATTTTTTACAACGAAATTGAGAAGAGAGTGCGATTAAATTTTTTGACGAAATCATGACAATAAATTTCAATTCGTGTACGAAATCAGGATAAAAAATTTCAATTCGTGTACGAAATCAGGATAAAAAATTTCAATTAATTAACGAAAATATACAATTATGTTATATTTAATTCTCCAAAGGAAATAAGAAAGTTAAATTAAACTTTTTGATGAGATTTAGTTTTTTAAGGAAATCTTAAGACTTAGGCCGAGAATACACTATAAAAGTTTTATAAAAATTATTTTTTGAAACTTGAAAAATGTCACCATTAAGATTATTGGTCACATTCTAGAAAATGCAACCAATGATCTTACTGGTAGCATTTTTCAAGTTTTATAAAAGGACTTTTATCAAAGTTTTATAGTGTAATCCCGGCTTAAAATAAATTTCTAACAGACTTACATAAGATTAAGATTCATCTTTGAAGGAATTTATAAGACAAATTTTAATAAAGTTAAAATTCATTTCTTTTTAGGAAATTATTAGACGTAGTAAAAATATCATACTGAAATTCCACTTTTTAACAAAATTTCGAGAAATAGCCAAACTAAAAAGAAAAAAAAAACAAGTCTGATCCCGAATACTTTCAAAAACCACCTGCTTTCATTACACAAAATTTTAAAAGAAAAGCTAAATTAAGTGGGTTTTAAATTCTCGTACTTATATAAGTGGAAATTTTTATCTATAAAGTCTGAAACGTCAGTTACGAGAAAATGCTTCCTAGTCTGGAGAGTATAAAATTTTACATATAGCGGGTAACTAAATTTGACTTTTAGAGAAATTGGACTTTTTGTAGAACGAAAACCATGATGTCAGAAAAAAAAGAAACATCTATTAGTAAATTTTATTTAAAATATAATTTATTTAATATCCCCTTTGAGTCAAACAGTGTTTGTTTGTAGTTGTTTTTTTGTCTTTTTTTTAGTTTTTTGTTGTTTTGCCTTGTCTAAAATAAAAAAAGAACTACTTCCATTACAAAATGACTATTTTTCAAGATATAATTAGATGCATCAAAAATTCACGATTCATAAAATCTCAACATTGTATTTGTATAACACCCGAGCTATCCAACAAAACTTCAATTTCCATATCAAAAATAGGTATAATACAAATTATGTTAAAATTACAAGTTCCATACTTCATATAATTCAAGAAATAAAAGCCATTAATTTTGTTTCTCCAAATATATCCAACAAAAACTGAAAAAAATTAATATTTATAACGAGGCTTTTTTGTGTGTTAATTAAGAAAAGAACTGAACTTAATTGAATTATAATGACTCTCACTAATAATTACAATTTATTGACAACTATTCACACACAAAATACGTGAAACGTATAAAACGGAAAATCTAGGAAAAAAAGAGAGATATATATTTTTATAGCATACAAATTGGATTAAACGCGATATTTAATGTTTTCATAAGAAAGAAAAAGTTAGTATTTTTTGAATATTGGATTTTTTAAAAAAAATTCTAATTTTCAGAAATTTAATACGCATATTTATTAATTAAAAAAGACATTCTATTTATTATGATCATTAAAATCCGGATAATAAAGGATTTTGAAAACGATAATTTAGCATTAACTAGAAATATATAATTACAGATATTATCGTCTGTAGCACGTGCCGACAATATTTATCTGCAATAGTTTTTGATTAAAAAAAAAAAATTAAAACTTTCAAAATTTATTATCCGTTTTATATTGGGCTACATTAAAATGTCGGGCGATCATCACCGGTATTTGATTGGATATTTTTGGAGATCCCCGCTTTTGTGTTATTAAATTCGTAAGCGTTGAAGTGTGCATTTTATTAGCTTCTTCCGAAATCTACCCCCGAGCAAAATGTTTTCCAAGAAAAGCCTTATAAACATGTCGAGGCAAAGCCAACGTAAATTGAGTTACATCCTAGTAAAATGTATATACGTATATTCGGGGTTTCCATACTCATAAGGCCGTAAAAGGGCATATGACAACGTTTCTCAGAGCAGCTTATTTACGATAGCTCGGGGTTAAAGGGGTTGGGTTCCCCCCTAGTCTTTAGCGAATATGTATAACTTATATTCTGGATGGAAAGGAAGGAGAAGCTTTTGGTTTCCGGATGCGGATGTATTTCGTTCGACCATTAGTTATCGTAATCTGTTGAGTACTTCTGAGGCAAGATATTACGCACATTTCATTGTGGTTCTGGTGGTCTTCTCCAGCCTGGACAAATTAAGCTGCGGCGGTATGTCGTCTTTTTAAAACTTACCGAATGGAGAATTAAGGTATTGTTATTATCTACTGATATAAGAAGATAATAATTAATATTTCTTATATTTAAGAGGACTTTCAAAATTGCAATAATAACAATGATTTCAATAAATGTGAATTCAAATTTTATTTCATGGATAGTTTTTAAGTAAGTGAATTGTGTGGGTTGTGGATGAAGACGATAATTTAGTATTAACGAGAAATATATAATTACAGAGAGAAAGAGAGAGAGAGGGATTAGTATTTGTAACACATACATGTACGCACGCGCGCGCGCGCTTTCAATTCGCTAAAAACTTTTCGTTAAAACACACATTTTTAAAGAACAAACTTTTTATATTAAAAAAAAAATTTATTTCAACTTTGAAAATTTATTATCCGTTTTATATCAGGATAAATTAAAACGTTAGGCGATCATCACCGTTATTTAATTGGATATTTTTGGATCCTCGCTTTTGTGTTATTAAATTCGTAAGCGCTGAAGTGTGTATTTTATTAGCTTGTTCAGAAATCTACCCCCGAGCAAAGTATTTTCCAAGAAAAGTCTTATAAACATGTCAAGGCAAAGCCAACGTAAATTTAGTTATATCCTAGTAAAATGTATATATTCGGGGCTTCCATACCCCCACTCATAAGGCCGTAAAAGGATATATGACAACGTTTCCCAGGACTTATTTATGGTAGCTTGAGGTTAAATGGGGGGTTCCCCAGTGTTTAGAAGAAGCAAAGCGAATATATATATTGGATAAAGAGGAAGAAGCTTTCATTCCCGGATGCGGATGTATTTTGTTCCGCCATTAGGCATCGTAATCTGTTGAGTACCTACTTCTCCGAGGCAAAAAATATTATACCTCTCATTTCATTGTCGCGACAGTCTTGCTCATGTCCGAACCAATTACGCTGCGGGAAAATATGTGGTTTTTAAAAATCACCGTACGGAATTAAAATATTGTTATCATCTACTGATAAGAAGATAGCAGTTAATTTTTCTTAATTTAAGAAGAAATGAAAATAGCGATATAATATGCTACGTGAAATTTATTTTCTGGATAGATTTTATTTAGTGAAATGCATTTTTATTGTGTGGGCTGTGGCATATATTGGCCGTTGATAAAAACACATTACTTTTTCAATTCTTTTAAAGATAAAAAACGGGTTTTTTTTTGTTTTTTCTATTTTTTAATATTTTTGAAGTTTATAATGTTTTGTTGCTTTTAAAGAATCGGTATGTTCAAAAACGGAAGCTGTACAATCTTATTTAATGTCAATATTTGGCCGTATTTATTAAGATTTTTTTTTTTTTTTTTTTAAATCGTGATCCACACGTATTCCCAAGGGATCAGTATGATCCGTCCAGGGAATTTGTTAGTGAACATCCATGCCCGAACCGGGATTCGAACCCAGACCTGCACAGTGAGAAGCCAGTTCCCTAACCACTCGACTGCCAGGCGGCGAGATATCTTATATATCGTTTGCCTCCCTCTCTCTCGCTTCATTTTTTTTTTTTTAATGTGAAGACATCATACAGGGTCCATAGTTACCAGTAAGCACCACATGTCACTGGCGAGCCGTTGATCCTAGGGTACATACTTCCAATTAGAAAAGATACCTAAATTACCTCTGAACTTAAGATAAGTCATTCATATTGCAAGGTGTTGTATAGTTTTAACAAAAAAAAACTATTTATACGGACACCCTGTGCTCAAAAACCCAAAGAAGAAGTTGTTGCCATGTCTGTCCTGATTCCAACAAAAAAGTTCCACTTTTCTAAATGCAATATTCACTGAGATATTCGAATTCAAAAACGGAGGAGTTGATGGAAAAACACCATAGATGGGGGGGGGGGGGGTAAAACGTATTTTATCCCCATTTATGCTGTTTCATAAGTCAGTTTATGCTTTAGTAAGTCAGATCTACTTAAAATATCAAAACCACTGTTAAACCGTTATAGGATTTGAACTATATAAAAACATGATTTTTTGTCCGTAACATTTACAGATCGCTTCCATTGGTACCAACAAGCTCGTACTCAACTGCTGAAGAATTTAAGAGGATGGGACAACACGGGAGTCGCCAAGAACATTATTCTGTTCATTGGCGATGGAATGGGTCTGACGACGGTTACCACGGCGAGGATACTCCGCGGACAGAAGAAAGGGAACACTGGGGAAGAGAACGAGCTGGCTTTCGACCGATTCCATTATGTCGCTCTAGCTAAGGTAATGGTGTCATTTTTTACCCCTGAAATTTCAATTATTGGATATGGAATTATCGAGAATCAATATAATGTTAATTGACATTATAATTCAGAAAAAAGGGAATTTTTGGATTAGATTTTTCTGAATGCGTATATATTGTTGCTATTTTTTCATTCATTGTTACAGTAAGGAAGTTCTGGCAAAATGCTCCAAATTCCATTTTTTGCCTATTCCTAAACTTTTTATGTAAGAATGCTTTTTTTTTTTAATTTTTCTTGCGATAAATACCTATTAAGACATTGTTTAATGTTTGTCTGTGAATTTTAGAGTTTGTGTAACTTGTGTATAATTCGGATAATTTAGGCTCTGAGGACATCAAAAGAATTGTTCCTTTCAAAAATTTCAGTTTTTAGTATCAATTCGTATGAGCAAGCCCCATCCTTCCCGGCCCCAATTAAAATGTGAGTATGAAAATATATGGAAGTGAATGGCGATGGATGTCTGACAAAACAGTGTTGTTGGGCATAGAAGTGACAAGGCTATTTCATCTATGCTATACATAGTTTCCAGACCGTAATCAATGCATCGTAAAATTCACGTCTATATTGTTCTAATTAAAATAAAATTACATTTATTCACTAATTATTATTCTTTAATTTTAGCTACCATTATTTTGCATATTAGTGAATTATATATTTCACATTTGACTGAATTGCCCAGGCTTGGGCTGGATTGTATTGAATTTTAGTTTTTCGACGCAAGAACCAATCTGATCAAACTACGGCTAAAGCCTGGAGGACCCGAAAGATTTCTATTTTGCGTGGTTGTGTCAACTCAGCTTGACTGATTATGTGCTTATTATAAAGTAATATAGAACAATAAACGGATTAAGGGCAGTCAGTTTTTCCAATAACTTTTGGACAGTTAATACCCCAGTTTTTAGTTAATTTTCCCTTCTTCCATTAATTATAAATGCTTTTTTAGTGCCCATTTGCCTATTTTTGAAATTTTTAGTGCCTCAATTTCTGGTCGCTATTCTTTATCATAGACCTATAACACAGACAGCCAAGTGGGTGACTCGGGAGCTTGTGCTACAGCGTTGTTATGCGGTGTAAAAGGTAGGTTCGAAACCGTCGGGCTCGACGATGGTGGACGATTCGACCAATGCAACACGAGTGCGATATCGAGAGTCCTTTGCTTGGCAGATTGGGCCCAAGAAGAAGGTGAGTTTGGACACTACTTAGCCTTCCACTACTTAACATACATCTCGCACATACATTCCTCTGAGGAATTTCTAACGAGCTAGTACATGCAGTAACGTTCTGTGTGTGACCCTAACGTATTTATGTTGTCTAAGTTGGACTTGTTTTGCGTTCTTGCTGGTGCTGCTCATCTCTTCTCCATGTTTCGGACTGAAGATGGTGAATTCTTACATTTGCTTTACTACTACTACTACTGCTGCCAAACCGCGCATGCACCTTGTAAACAGTGTTCGCCAAAACGCATCTAGATGCGTGATTCACTCATCAAAATTCAATTTTATTCCTCAAACTTTCGTTGAGGAGTGAAGATACGCCTTGCAATTCTAGGTAACTTTTTTAATAGAGTTATTTCTCTATTTTTCATCTCTTAGGAGTGCTTGCTATGCGATCATGAAGTGTTGACGCAAGTGTTTCGAATTCAGAAGCTAATAACCCGACAAGTTATTATGCGTGAATTCTCAAATATTGTAGGCTTGATTTCTCGCGGTGGAGAGAATCAATTTCGGCTCACATATGAGTCTTGAAGTTGAAAAATATGCAAACTGAGAGTTTGGACTGTGCACTTTTATGAAGTTTTCAAAAGAGCACTCATGTTGGAGACCATAACAACTGATAATAACGTCAAAACAAGGGTTTTGAACTTTTGTGCTCCGTTTAACCTTTGAAACAATGAGATTTATAACATCCAGTGGCAATAGAATGAATGCCACGGACCTCTTAACAGTATAATTTTCGGCGTATAATAATGAAAAACAACGAGCTAAAAGGCATTGTAACATTTAACTCCTTGAGGGCAGCGGCTTTGCACCTTTTCAAAATTTTTTAGCCGGAAAAGTTATTTAAGAAATCTATTTCGAATTGCAACGCTTATACAGGGTCTTCTTTTAGAATACGTGAAAAGCCTCTAAAATCACACATAAAATAAATGTATAGAAGTGTAATCATTTTTTTCCAAATATGTAACCGTGTGATTCAAACTATAGCAAGGAAAAGAAATCTGATTGTAAACTTCATCGTAAAAAAGGAAAGAAAAGCAAACAAAACCTTTTTTTTAACAAATTAGCATAATTCCAGCCACACATGCTCTGCAACAAATAAAGAGTTGCTGTCGTTAATTGGGACACCAACCAGCAAATTCAAAATATAAAATGTGACCTCATCTTATGTGCAAAGACAGTTCTTAATTTGTACCTTCAAACTGGCTGCAGTAATGAACGTTTAAAGAACCCTTCGCACGTATGCAAAACTACGCATTTAAGGCTTAAGAATCCCCCGAATTAAAGTAACATAGATCATTTAATTAATGCAAACACATGTATGCTCCATACTAAATGAAAATGAATAAAATCTTAAATTTATGCAGATTTTTTTTTCAGCATATTAACTCAATTAACGAAGTCGGAATGTATAATGAATGTCTTGTCTTCTATGGGATCGCATTCACATAAAATATTGTACACGGAATGAATGTATTTTGCTCTTAAATAAACAGAATAATTATTTTTCTTTGTCTTAAAAGTTGTCATGTTTTGTTCAGTCCTCTGAATATATTCTATTTATAGTTGTTTTCATTATGATTTCTTGAAATTACTATTATTTTTTTAAATAGTTTTGAAAAATAGGATTTTCTCTGAAATTAGTTTGGGGTTTCATCACATGCTTGTTCTATTTTTAAATATACATTTATCTAAACAGCTTTATTGATCGAAACCTTTTGTGCATTTAATTCCTCTCGAATCGTTTATTCCCCCAAAGGGTTGTTTCAAAACCTTATTTAATAATGTTCAGATGTTTTATTTTGCTCATCATTGCAATTGCTTAGAAACGTTTCTTTTAAAACGTATATAAGGATTCATAAAACTTATTTGAAGGATGAGTCATAATCAATAAAACTGAGCTGCTTCATTGAATGAATGCAATGAATTGAATTGTGCTTTATGGTTCTAATATATGGTAATACATGATTATATTGATAATATTATAATTGATTAATCAATCTACAATTCTAATTTGGCATCCTAAAATTTAGGCTTGCAGTGAAGATAGAGCACAACAGAAAGGACTTGGCGAGAAAAACTAATATGGACAAAGATGGTGTTTTCTAGTAACCCCAAATAGTCCTTTGTTCCCACACCCCAAGATCAACTAAACCCATACATGCTAAACTCATGACGCGCGGGCCAAATGTGGCCTTTGGGTTCATCTAATGTGATCCGCGATCTCAAACCTAATTCTGTAAGAATTAACTAAGCGGCACATTCTCAAATCCCTTCAATCACCCACAGCACATTTACAAATCTTTTAAGTGACCTGGGCGCTGTTCTAGATCACTTACGTAACCTGCGGCACATTCTCACTTCAATTAAGTGGACTGCAGCACAATTTCAGATCATTTAGGTGATGTTTAAATACATCATTATAGAACACTTGGTGGCCATTTTTCCTTCTCCACTGTCTTCAATATACCCATTTAGCATTTGCACCCCGGTAAAGAAAGTATATACTTTTTATGTCTGGCAATGACACAGCAAAAGTGAAGAGTCTCTATTGCAATGGATACGTATTGCTTATAAATGAACTGCCAAGCTGATGCGAGATTAGAGGACTATTGCTCTAAACAATGACCTTCAAATGGCTCCACTTAAAAAAGTCGTATATTTAAGATTCTAGACGAGCCCATCAAATGTGGCATTGCTGTCTATAACTGTTTCGAAATCACATCATATCAAAGGTGGGGAAAACTTTCTGAAACACCCCATATCTCAAAATATCGTATTATGTCTCTAGAACTATATATATATAACAAGATAAATATAACAATACTTATTGTGGAACGACAAATCATTATTGGAGACGAATATATTGTATCAAATTGATAATACAATTAAAGAGCGCGTATTTACCAGATAAAAAGGATGAACTAAAATTTCACATCATGATTGCATTCCTACATTCTCCACCAGATCATTTATACAATTCCGTGATGACCTTAAGGGTGAGGAGAAGAAAATTCGAAATGCCTGAAATACGAGGAACGGAAACATTCGTTGTGTGTGTGAGATGATAGCGGAAAAGAGAGAGAGATAGAATTCAAGAATTCAACTCCTCGACGAAAGCCTAAACGAGTTTTAAATTCAACTTTGATGTCATTTATAAATTCCGCTCACGTACTTTAACAAATTAAACGTGAGGAAAATTTTATACCTTTGATGAATTTTCGGTTCTTTAAACGTTTCACTTCGATTCGTGAAATCGTTTCAATTACTAAATTAAGCGGCAATGGCTGATGAACGTGAAACAAAAAAAACAAAAAAATTAATACGATGCCAATGTTCTGTGAAATGCTACAAGCAGGCTCTCATGATACTAATTAACATTTATACTAAAAAAAAATCTTCTCTCTTTGTAGCAATTTACATACACCGAATTCTGGAAACGTTTCCACAAAACAAAGAACAAATATCCTCGAATATATTTTTTTAGTTCCTTGACGAAAATTATTTTGTCTTATAAATATTCATGTTTTCATAGCAAAGAAATTTTTACGAATATTATTTGAATACGAAAAAAAACGTGATTCAGTTTTAATTTCGGATTGTAATGATTATGTTATCTAATAAATTTTTGTAAATAGTTTGATTCTCACATAAAAATTAAAGGAATTGGTATAACTGAATTCTAATTTCGAAAAAGTTATTCTCACGAAGGGCAATGTTTTTGGTACAGAAAAAAAATTAATTAATTCAATATTTTGTCGACAGATTGTGCCGCACGTCAGAACGGCACGAGCGATTAAACCTGAACCTTTCTTCAATCTCTTTTGTGTCTGAAGCGTTCGTAAAGCTTCAGCCGCCGATTCATAGCTGAGGTATAACAACTTGCTCTAACAACAGTGCTCTATCCACCGCCAATGTCACCATTACAATGAAAACCACCTTATGTAAGGGAACAGGAACGGGGGAAAATTCAGATATTAGCTGTTAGTCGTATACCCTTCATTTTTTATATGATTCTGATTTGCATAATTTCCGTAATTTTGCTTTTGTGCAACGCCCACTATCGACAAAAATTTAATCTAATCAAAGAAAGTAGTAGTACCAAAGAATGATTTTTAGCAAACCGCATTCAAATATAGCAATTCCTTTCAATCTTTCTCTTTATTAATTTTTAAACTACAGTAAAACCTCGGTAAGTCATCATACCAATAAGTCTTTACCCCTTTTAAATCATGATCTTTTTCATCTTCAAACAACAATGTTATTGAAAACCCTCGTTAACTCCTCAATAATTTCGGTTAACTTGCCACTATGGAACACATTATAGTTATGGCTCTCTTTGAAGAAAGAGCTTGGTAACAGCATTGTCAAATGATTAAAAGTGACCATAAAAGCCGTATGTAACGAGATGAAACAGCTCAAGTCATGGTTCCAGAAGGGTGGGGCTGCAGCCCTGGGGATGTTATGAAGCTCGGAAAAGTAAAAATTTTCGGTTTTTTTCCGTAATCTATACATTTTGCTAATAGTGAAATTTTAATAAATTTTATACCACAAAAATTCATACGTTTTTCACAATATTGCACATTGAAACTGATGCACTTCCCGTAACCCGTGTTTTTCCGATAACGCGAGTGACGACCTCACGAGATTTTACTGTATTTAAACTTATTCATTGGACACCCTGTAGATCAAGCAAGATGAAGTCCCCAAATATTCATCATAACGCATGATAGATTATTATTTATTTTAGGTAAATCGACTGGACTCGTCACAACGACGAGAGTGACTCACGCGACTCCAGCAGCAATGTACGCCCATTCACCAAACAGGTACTGGGAGAACGACGAGAAAATACCACTGGAATCGAAGAAAGAATGCAAAGATATGGCCCGGCAATTGATTGAGGAGCGACCTGGAAAGAACATGAATGTGAGAATTATCCCATCATATAAAAGAAAATTCGTTTTCTACACGATTTTCATCGGTCCTAATAATAATAATGTCACCAATAACAATAATCGATAACAGATTATGCTCATGGGGGTTAGAGATAATTCTTCACATTGGAGATTCTCATGCATGCTCGAGATTACTGAAATTATCCAGGAGATTCAATTTATTTAAATATATATGTTCATGTATATATAAGAGGAGCTGCATATATATATGAACTTTACTTATTTTTAAATTATTTTTGAAATATTTAGTTTGATTTTTTTTTTTCGTAGGTGATTCTTGGTGGCGGCCGCCGTAATTTCTTACCCGTCAAAGACACAAATGCTGACGACGACCCTAACATACTGTTCCAGACTGGAAGGCGAGAAGATGGCCGGAACCTTGTTACAGAATGGAAGCAAGACAAAAGAGCCAGGCATTTACCATTCAAGTTCGTCGTCAAGAAGAAAGACCTAGATAACGTCGATCCTTCGAGGACCAATTACTTGCTAGGTGAGAATGTATCTTGAATACAGTGAAATCTCGATACAACGATACTCTGCGGAAGAGTAATTACAGAGCTTACATTCTTAGTTACACCAGAGGAGTTAGTACGTAGTGATTGGCTGCGAGTGAAGAAGTTAGCAGAACATAACGAGGGGTGGAGTTTTAGGCAAAACGGTCCGCCAAATAACTCGCTAACTTTGTTGTGAGACCGAAAAATCTTGCGTGTAAATGACACGATAATTTTTAATAATGTGGTTACAAATTGTTTAATTTAATAAATTTTTACACGTTAGAAAAATCTCTGAATTCCTTGATGCACACTAAATACTGCTGCTTGTTTTTCGCATTTTTTTCCGCCGAGAGGTTGAAAGAGAAATATGGTATTAAAAAAACAATTATGGAAATTTTTTATCAATGATTTCTAAAAAAATTCGAATTTCAGTGTAAAAAAATAGGCATTTTTCTCCATAAAAACATCACACAAAAAACTTCTTCCATTCCCCGAAATTTCATTTTGGGTGAATAACATTTACATTTGTGGATAAAATATGATGAACAAATTTTTTTCAAAGTGGGCGAAACTCGTATGCGGAAATATATTTGAAGTTTATATTCAAACGACAAAATTTGCTTCCTTTTTTATTGTACTGAAAGAAATTACCTTCAAAAATTTACTATATTTGGTAATAGAAATGGAAAAGAAATGAAACAAAAATAAAATAGTGCATATAGTCCAATTGGGCATCGCCGATTGTCTTCTGCCTCATTTCATAATCCACGTACAGTGATTTTAAGTAAACTGACACTGCTCAGACGTATGCAACGCCTACATTCTGATGGAGGTACTTTGATGCAACTTGTGTATGGGATAAATGAACCATGGGGAGAAAAGAGAGATCTAATAACAAAAAGTTCAATTTTTGACCACTAGGTCAAAAAATGACACTTTTTTATCGCAGATATCATTTTCCCACAGTCCAAATAACGCATAAGGCTTCAATGAAATACGTCCACCAAAACGAGTGCTACTGGTGTTAGTTATACTGACGCTACTCATACCTACGTAACGCCCATTATGGTGGACGTATTTCATTGAAACTTGGTAAATACATGTTATTCGGACCATGGGTAAAAGATAATTGTGGTGAAAAACCTCCACTTCTTCACCTGGTGGTCAAAAATCGAACTTTTTTTTATTGAATTTTTCTTTCTCCCCATGGTCCATATATCCTATATAGAAAGTTTCAACAAAACATCTCCATCAGAACGAGGGCTACATACGTCTGAGTAGTGCCAGTTTATTCATAACCACTCTGTATATTGACGAATCCAACGCACGTTTCAAGCCATACAGCTCATTAATGATGACGGATATGCCGATTTATTTCTAGGTCTATTCACTTCTGGTCACATGTCGTATGAATCAGACCGCGAAGATAGTCCAGAGGGAGAACCATCGATTGCCGAGATGACTCGTAAAGCTATAGAAATACTTCAGAAAAACTCCAAAGGCTTCTTCTTAATGGTTGAAGGTAATTATTGTATCGCGTTGTTCCAACACCTTCTATAGCAGAAAGCCTCCGCGCGAAGCTAAGCTTTGCATCACTCAAGTCGTCCATTTCACCTGTAGCCATTGGATATAGCAGTCCAACGTATGTTAAATATTTACCTTTTTTGCAGTATATTCAATGACTATAGGTTAAATGAGCGAATTCAGTGACGTCACGAGCTTCGCGCGGAGGCTGAAAAACGTTGCGAAACACTGATCTATATATAGAGTCTTATGTCTCTCTCTCATGTAGTCAGTATCCTATCATATGTACATCAATGTTTAGTGCATACATCGATGTTTGTGATGATCATATCAGAATAATGTCAATGTACTTGTCAAATCAGTATCTTTAATGAATAGCCACCGGTATGTAATTATTGGATGAGTCAACTTCGTGATTAGCTAGCGATGCAGATGCTAGTGTGTACGTCGAATTGATATACTGTATATATATATTCATCGCAGGAGGTAGGATAGACCACTCTCATCACTTCAACAACGCACATCGTGCTCTGGTAGACACTCTAGCGCTGGAAGATGCTGTCATCACCGCTCTGGAGATGACTCGTTCAGATGATACACTCATTGTAGTCACTTCGGATCATTCTCACGTTTTCGCATTCGGTGGTTATCCGAAGAGAGGTAACCCAATTCTAGGTGAGTAATTATCTTTTATGCAATACGTATTTTCAAAATTACCATCATTCAAATTAATAAGCTTTGTGTGGGTGATAATTTCCTTTTTCTCCCCATTCATAATTCTATATTGTCATTTTCTTTCTCCTGATAAAAAAAAAAAAATAACACGCGGCAAATTACAATTGTTGTAGTTTTAATGAAATGAATAATGGATGCGACATCGTCATACGTATAATTTTCACGGAAGAAACTGTCAATTAATCTTTCATTAGTCACTCTGAAGACACGATTAAAGCCACGAATTATCGTTTCAAAGATGACAGGTTTTTGTTAAGGAGAAATAGCAAATTTAATTCCATCATTAACGAGTGTTTTTAATAGTAAAGATATCTTGATTTGATATGATAAAAACCATACTTGTGATGCGGATAATTGCCAGTGCTGCGCTATCGCGAATAAGCTTTTGGTTAGTTTTCTTAGTTTTACGCGGAGAAAACTGATATATATCTGAACTAAAAACTAAACACCTTCACCTGAAACATGAAAGTACATATATGGTTGTGTCAGAAATTTTGAGATATTTTTATCATTTAATTGTTTTACACATCAAACTTCAACAAGAAGTACTTAATTTTAGGAACAGAGGATATCGGGTCTTTGTCATTCAGCAGGCCCTGAGGTAAGCTAATTAGATGTAGATATATTAACATCTCAACGCCTATTTCACTCAACGCTATTAACGCCTTCTACTTAATCGTATACGCATCTCGTAAACGTTCCTCTGGGGAATTTCCGATGAAACGGTAAAGACGGAGCACATGTGTTCTGAATGTATGCGTATCCCTGATGTATTTATGTTGTCAGAGTGTGTTATAGCAATGCTGCCATTTTTATTTCATATTTTGAAGTGAAAATGGCAGATGTTTGAATTTCTGTATTATGATGCATCATCAATGCCTGCAAGTTGATCATTCCCGGTAGCCCATGACACGGCTCTAATTTGGAGTGAAGGTGGTGTGTCGGCCGAAGTTATTTTTCTATCAGTCCTTCGATCGTAAGCTCATACCAGTTCGTATTCTTCAAGGTCAACTTCTTCAATGAAGAAATTTCTACTTCCTCAAGGTTGTGGAATAATCACTAGTGCTGGAACAAAGAGACATGAGTATATGCGCTTTTATATAATCAGATAGTCAAGATCTGGACTATATGTGGGATGCGGCATCAGTTCGATTCTTTCAAGTTTCATGTGTTGATTCAGGGTCGGCCGAGAAGAAAATTAATTATTTTTCTGCAGATTTTTTTTTCTGTTGATTATACACCCGGCCTCGCTTAATCGGATATCAACGATTAGGGGTCAACTGTACTTGGTATTTTTGCATCCTTTGAATAAAAATAATTGATATTTTACAGTAAAACCTCTCTTTTGTGTGTGGACACCAACGGGACAAAAAAATTCTTTCGTGAAAGAGGGGTTGCCGTTAATCAGGGGTTCCAAATGCATACTTTTATTATAACAGGGATAAAACTATTATTTTGCCGTAAAAACTATTATTTTGCCGTAAAAACTATTATTTTGCATAGTCCACATTTGAGGCGTGTCCATTAAGAGGGATTTTACTGTATATGAATTACTAACTCCGGACAAATATAGTGGTAAGAGCCAGAGAGGAAAAAGGCATTCCAAAAAGAAAGTCCTTATCTTCCAGAAACTTCCATAAATGTTCAGCAAAATCCGTTTCGATATTTTCACTTTATATAAATTCAAGGATTTTCCCCAAGATAGAAGTCAAGTTCCTCGATCGCTAAGTCGTCATAGGGAATAGAAATTGTGTTCTTTTTTTTGTCCAATCGGTCGAGTTACTCGAAATTGATCCGCTTTTGTAATCCGAGTGAGAAGAAATAGGGATTAAATGGGTTTTTAGGGCTAAACTCTCTCGGAACAGATGGAAAATGATCGCCGAAATTCCGAACAATTTTATTTCGATTTCTTTTTCAAGGAGAATGATATTCTTATAGAACGGAGAATATCATTTTTACAAGTATTTGGAAATATGGTTTTGAATCCATTTGAGTATGCGGTGTTTTACCTCATGTATCGTACACTGCGCGACAAAAAGTAAAGTAAAACGATGTATATGTGCCAATCGCTTCACGCGATTAATTGGTTCCGAAAAATAATGGCTTAAAGTGAGTTCAATTAACTTGGGTTTTATAGTTAACATAGGTGAGATAGGAATGATGAACGCGGTTCTGGTGAGTATGGATATTTATCTCCTGAGGAACTCGGAATGACAGCTAATAATTTTCCCAATTGAATAGTCCAAATTCAGAATACAAGCAGCATTCTTCGTCCGTACATAAACTGTTGCAGAAAAAAAGAGAATCTTACATAATCCTTCGAAGATATAGCACTAATGCCAATCATATTTTTTTTTAAATTCTGATTGTATCGATAACAAGTTACCAAAAGATGTTCATTGGTATGCTCTGTGACGGATTGGCTTTAAGCGTTTTAACCACGTTACTGTAATTTACTGTAGATGACAAATAAGAGATTTTTCATTTTGTACGATAATTTTCAGAATTAAAATCAAACTCCAGGCCGAATTTGGTAAGGTGCGATTTCTTACATTGATTTTCCAAAATCATGTTAGAGAGAAAACGCTTACAAAGAGGGATACCCCTGTATCGTACTTTACTCACTGAGCAAGTTTCAGGAGGAAGTGTTATATGACAGGTACTTTCTCCTATATATACGCCTCTATCAAGGTCAGCGATAGTGCAAAAAAAATAGTCAGCTGATTATCTCGGCATATCTCTCAATTTATTGATAATAAACTCTGGAATATATTAGCATTGTTACTATTCCTGAAATGTTTTTTTAAAAATTGTGGAATGCGCATGGGATGCACATATGTGTGTGTACTATTTCATCATGGATTTTAAACATATTGAAAATATGTTTCATTGTGATACGGCTAAAAAATCCCGTTTGATATGGATCGAGCCATCACACGGTTAGTTCACCCCATCCATCCTAGAAAGACAGAGGTACAATACAGTATATGAACACGTGCTATTCTACCCGGGATTAAAAGGGATAAGAACATCCAACTCTAGAGTGTTATCTAATGATCAAAAAATGATTTTTTTAAAATCTTTTTTCTGCCAATAAAATGAAAGCCACGGACAGAATAGTACGTAGAGGGAATATGGGGGGGGGGCTCCTTCTTACTCCAAAACGACTAAAAATATTATTAATTATTGATGTGAATAAAATATCGAAATAAAACAACTTTATATGATATTTTAATTGATTTCTGTGTAATAAGAGATAATAATAAGATAAGAAGATAATAAGAGATAATAATAAGAATAAATAATAATAAGAAGAAGAAAAAGAATAAAAAAACTCTCTGAATTTGAAGGAAAAATTACTGTATTAAGAAGAAATCTTAGTTATGCATTCATATTTAATGGACTAATATATGTATGCATATGTACAAGGTTGCAATAACTCTGCCTACTCACCCACACTAATATAAATGCTTTTGATGGCAGATAATTCAAAATTTCTCGTTAAGAGATTTTTTTGTGCCCCTCTAAGCATTTTTTTGCCCCCTAAAAAGATCGATCCTAGGTATGCTCCTTGCCACGGACATACTTTCTGGAATAATATTCAGATGTTCGGTACATATAATATAGAAATTATAAGCCAATTATTTTCTCCCTCAAACTTACGGATCATCTGAAATAGAGGCCCTTTGAAATGTTTCACAAGATCGGAGCAAGTACACCTTCACTAGAAGTACTTCGTCCAGAGACAGAGAAGATTCCAACACAATTCTATTGGTGTGTGTTGTAAATTGCCTATTATGACCGGAGGTATGGCTTGTTCAGGATGTGTTTCCAGACTAGGTCACGAAGCCGGGCTGGAAGACATCACGGCAAAAAGGATAAGTTCGGTGGTAGGATTTTAACATTCAGAATGGCAGTGCGACAATACCTCCGTCTTATACTGTGATAAAATGATTGAAAGAGAAAGTCATCATGCAGACACTACGTTCATCCACTATAAAGTTCTATATAAAATATAGTTGTGTGTGACTAGAACATAAGATCATTATAACGAGCGTTGACTGTAATGGTCATCTATGAAACTTGCTAGAGAGCAATCTGAAGAGTCGATTCACTCGATTCTTCTTTGGCCCATCAAGGATCTTGGTTGACTATCCAAATATATTTACCTAAACTGAAAATTAGAGCGTTGATATTATGTTACCGCGCAAAATTAATCAGTGCGTGCTATAATTAGATCCACCAGAATCAGTTCAACAAAATGCTAGCAGAATACTTTATTTGCCTCGGCAGTTTATTCATTCATAAGGCAGTGTTTGAAATAAATTGAATATTTCATGCAACACGTGAATCCATACGAGCACAAGAGTTATAAGTATAATATATACTGTATTATATATATTTCTCCCCGCTTAGGCCTGGATAACAAAGTCTCGGATGTAGATGGTATGCCGTACACGACACTTCTGTATGCCAATGGTCCTGGTTACAACCGAAACTTCGCTAGTGGAAGACAGAATCTTACGGGAATTGACACTGGTAAGCAATACAATACGTATTATGACTAGCTGTTCCTCGCGGCTTCGCTGGCGCGTATTTCGTAATCATAAAATTTCTCGTTATGACCCTGTTAGATGTTGAATTCCGAAATATCTCTTCCTAGTAAGTCTCCGCATTTTGAAATAAAACTAGTGACCAAAATTCATATTTAAAGCTTCAGTGGTTTGGCTCGGCGATTATGAAGGAATTAGTCAATTAATCACAGTCAGTCAGGATATGTTATTTTATATACAGATAGATTTATGGGAGTTTCAAAATCCATGTTAAAATAAAAAAAAATTATAGTAGTGCACCATTCAGAGTGATATGGCAGTGCAGGCTACGTCATAAGAAAGTGTACACCAAAGGGTCACGTTCAAATGAAAGAGCAGCACCTTAGAGCACAAATTTTTTCATAGCCCTCAAGGTACCTAGTGAAACGTAATGAGGGTGCAGAAGGAGCACGAAGGTGTGAACATGAGCGTATAATGTTGGGTACATTTGGCAAAATCCCTGATGTTATTTTTTTTAGATCAGTGTTCTTCTCAACCACTGCTCCATAGAACATTTCTCCAAATTCTTGAAGCAACTACATGATTAGGTTAAGCTGCATTGTTGAGGAATGAGTAAGATATTTTTGAAGTTTCTATTTATGTGAAACAAAATTGTTCAGCCATGTTAATAATGGAATCTAGAGGAATCGAATGGGAGTGGTTTATATATGATGGCGAGAGTTAAGAAGAAACGAGTGTTCTGGCTTGAAGTATAACTTCAACCCCGGCAGTTACCAGATTCACCTGCTAGGGAACTAAATTAAAAACATGGGGGAATGAAAATGTAGATATTGATGCTAGATGAAGAGAAGAAGAACTTCTTGTACAGAAGAGATATACGCATAAACACATTCAAATACAGAAACTTTACGATAGTCCTGCTGCCATCTACCAAATAACAAAAAGCTATTTGTTATAACAATAAAATCGACTACCGGTTTTATACCGATATAAAGCATGTAAATGAATAGTAAATGGTATGATACCATACATTGTTTATTTTGATGCTGCATACCAATATGAATCTTGAACACATACTATACCGCTTGATTTACTTCTCGGCAAACACAATAATATTTTTATTAGTATCATAGCGTATAAAATTCATAGATAGCATGAAAAAATAAGGTATCATACCATGTCCTGTTTTTGTTTTCACGCAGCACACCAGTGTAAGACAAATAATACATTTTATTTGAATAATTATAGCAATTAGTTTTTTTTTTCATATCATAGGTGGCAGTAGGTGTCCCAGTGTAATTGATTTTTTTGTGTGTTTGCATGAAAGCATAGCAGCCGGTATTATGATGCAGAAAATTTACACTACTACAACTACTACTTAACCGTACATGCACCTCGTACACATTCCTCTTCCGAATTTCTAACGAATCGGCACATGCCGGAACGTGTGTTCTGAGTGAATGTGTGGCTCTAACGTATCTATGTTGTAGAGTTGCGCTTGTTTCGTGTTCATGCTGCCATCTGTCTTCCATTTTCTGAAGTAAAGATGGAAAATGTTTGAATTTTCATGTCATGTCAGTATCGTGTTGTAGAGAAAATGTACACTGGTGTGCATCATAAAAAAAAATATATATATATGGTATCATACCATATTCTATCCATTTTCATGCTGTATACCGGATTAAAACCAACAATTTTGCTTGAAAGAATTATAACAAATAGTTCTGTTTTTATTCCATAGGTGACAGCAGGGTCCCAGCTCAGATGTTTCTCACATGATAAAATATAATAAGAGTTAGAAGCAGTTTTGGTTTTTGAAAAATTTGATGTATTTTTTATTTTATTTTAAGCGTATAGTGCTAATTTTAAGTACCAGGTTAACCTTTTGCTGTCCGATGTCGACGTGGACTCGACATGGGAGCCATTGCTATAACACCTCCTTACGATTAAGGGAGGCACATTCAGGGGCATTCCTTATTGGGGGTGGGGAGTACTAATAAGTACGAACTGTACCAACGAAGTGCCGAAAAACTTCTGGACCGCAGATTAAAAAGGTTAATTAATTCATTGCGTCCAATATATATATACATATACCAAAAATTTCGTATGACACTTATTCTTTTCATAATGCGGCACTGAATGGGTTGGAAACCCTAAGTACGTTATTATAACAGAATGCACATTTGGTTTCATTGATTTATTAGAAATAGATGAAAAAATTACAGATGCAATGTCATATCAGTAGTGACTGATCATTCATCGAGTATCGCTTTTCAAGTATTTCAGAAACTGTGTGATTATCTTTTCAGAGGACAAGAACTACAACCAGCAAAGCGCGGTGCCAACCAGATGGGACACCCACGGTGGTGAAGACGTTCCAGTCTACGCCCACGGGACCATGTCCCACCTTTTCCGTGGAGTAGTCGAACAGACGTACATCCCGCACGCGATGGCGTACGCGGCATGCATCGGACCACACAAGGACGATTGCGAGCGGAGGCGTCAGGGTCTGCTGCCTAGACCCGTCATCGAGTGCCCTTCACCACACGTTCTAGGATCGGCCCCGAATTATTCCTCCTGCAGGACTACCAAGCTAACGTTGATCGTATGCCTAACGGTGTCGTGTTTGAATCTTATGGTTTATAGCTTGAGGGCATGACATATGCGAGAAATACAGAAAAATACGATATTAGAGGATACTCTCTATGAAGATCGAGGTATTCCGTGAACGAATTCATGCATCGAGAGTGGAGTAAACTGACGAGTTAAGATGGCACACGCGTCCATGATGATTGCTACTGATTCGTGACAATTCAAATGTACGATGCTACAGTATTACCAAGTCCGATAACTTGATAACATTCCTTGCAAGTGATAAGTTTTTTAATGGGTACCGATAACAAAGTTGCATACAAGACGTTTGGTATATTTTATTTTCCTTAGAAAATTGACAGCCAACGACTCTAGAGTCGCATTTTCCGAAAAGGGGTCGATGGACCCTCTCCCAGAGGCCGCAAAAGACCGTTTTAGAAATCCGCCGGAATACAAAAACGGTAGTAAATGTATAACCTTACGAATATGGCAGGGGTCTTCAACCAAATTCTGGTTAGCCCCACCGTCAGTGAGGTAGCCTAATTTATGTATGGGTGGGGGAGCTTTGCCCATGGCCTCAAAAGTTAGCGTGTATTCTCTGGTTAATTCAACATTCTTTTGTCTAATCACCTTAATTTCAGTAATGAATAAGCAATTAATTAATAATCCCCCCCCCCCCACCATAGCATATCAAAAATTGGCCTTGGTCAGTGCTCATCATCGGAAGAAGATCACCAATATTTTTGACATTACTGAAACTCAAAATCAACGTTGCATAATACACCCCCTAAAATGGGGTATTAAATTGGTGAATAGTGAGAACGAAATCAGACATAAGCATTGGGTGTAATTTGGGTACTATTTAGTGAGCACTATGGTGCTCCAGATTAACAGGCTTGAGGATGACTTGGTTATGGGGTTTTTTTTTTAAGGGAGGGGCGTCCTCGGTACTTTAAATGATAGACCGAGCGGTGTTCGCAGAAGTGCTCATTGAGGAAACAGTACTCTACAGAAATGTATGACTTTTACACCACTTAATTTATTGTATATGTCCTGCGTCAATGATAAGATATTATTTCAGATTTGATTAGAATTATTATTTTACAGCCTGAGCATGACAAAGAGAGATTATTATCATCATTACTTGGTAAAAATCAATTCAGTGAATAATGATATGAAAATATCACGTCTTCCTCGTTAAGTCACGGTAATTCAAAATGAACTGCTTCAAACACGAATAGCCATAGAATAAACTGTTCCGTACACGTACATGATGATATTTTGTGGTCCCAATTCATGCATCAAGATACTTCCAATATGTTTCTTTCAGCATTATTCATGTGCACGATAACGTGCAAGTTTGATTTATGATGAACGTTGAGAGATGTGACCATGTACATACGCGTGCGTACAGTTTTGTATACGCCCGACGGGCTGATGACAGAAATCGTGGTGAGATATTTATTGTCTACTGTCGGAAATAAATGTATACTAGCAATTGGTAACATTCTGTTTTGTGATTGGATTTCGTTCACTACAAATTGGTATAAAATCTGAAACCTTATACAGGGTTTGCACAGATGAATGACAAGGGGCGCGGTAGCCCAGGTCGATAAGATACTCGCCTAAAGTACCGACGGATGTTTAGAGGTGTTGCGAGTTCGATACCCGGTTCGTCCTTGTCAGAAAACTTTCCTGACACAGGGGTACAACAAAAATTGCGACATGACTGCAGAAAAAAATTGCTACCGCAGGGAGTCCCCCATCGAGGGGTTAGCGCACCAACCCCTTGATGAGTATAAAAAACAAGCCTGCCGTTCGGAATCGGCAAATAAATTGTAGGTCCCGGTCTAATTAGGCCTCGTGTGCAGAAAATGACCGTGGCGCGACAAAAATGATCAAATGAATGACAGGATTTTAAAACAATTAATATTTACAAAACTATTACACAGAATATTGGTTGGATAAAGTCTCCCAAAAGCACTCGAGATGGCAAAGCACGAAGCAATTCGAAGGGCAACACAGATTTACTTCACAGAATAGCTATTGCTTTACAAGTACGGATGTTGACGAAACACGGTAAAAGCAGAGGGTGACCTCTCTTACGTACACGGTTCCGCTCTAGAGGAGCTTCTATACACAATAAACATGGGGAACCTTCTGGAAAAATCCTTTGGCGTCATGACATCGCTAAATCACCGGAGCTGTCACCGAATTCGGCATTAATACTCATACTCACATTGTCGTCGAATGATCATTCACCCCCTGACAATGTGAGTATGATTGATTAATTCACTTGACCACTCATACTCTCACATCACTCACTTTGTCAGTCATACGGTCAGGGCAGGCGAAATGTCGGGGGAAATGTCCAACTCACTTGATCATTGATAGGGTCACTCATATGGTCACTCGGTCACTCATACGGTCAAGGCAGGCTAGATGATGTCAGGGGTGAAATTTCCGAAAGTATCGGGGTAGAAATATGTTAGGGACGATATGTCGGGATCAGAGATTTCGCAAACCAAAACAAGCTTAACTCTAATAACGTAAATGCATTATGATGATATGCTGGTGCTATCATCTTTCATAATTCGAAGTGAAAATAGCAAATTCCTGGATTTTCATGTAATGTAAGTATCCTATATCGAATTTTAAGTAAATATATAAAGCAAAAAATTGACCCCCCCCCCCCCAGGACTCCAGAATAGGGATTCTATCAGAAGTCCTTGGAAAGAGATTTAAGGAGGGACCATAGTTTGGTAAAACAATAAAAATTCATATTTTCTACATTTCTATGTACTGAACATAATTTTGTGACGGGGTTGTGTTATCGGCATGAGAAGGCCGTGGAACACAAGAGGTTAAGAACCCCCGAGTAGAGTATTTTATTAGTAGGGCAAGAATTTCTATGACTGCATGTTTCGCTATTTTTACGCAAATAGGGAATTTTTTAATGGTTTTCAGTAATTTTAAAGCATTTTTCACGATCTTCAAAACTGAAGGCATATTTTGCATATTTCGCATAACGATGAAAGAATTTTTGCACCAAGACTCATTTCCCACAATTGGCGATTTTAGCCAGAATTGGAAAATTTACTTACCTTCGACATCGTTTTTGGGAATTATGGCGATTTCGTGGGTGATATTAGCAATTTTGTGTACCTTTGTCAACATTTTTGCTAATGATTATCGATTTCCTGTAATTTTCCGTATTATTCTCAAGGGGATATGGTCAGCCTATCACCTAAAATCAACCTAAAAACATATTTTTAGGTTTTACTGCATATTTTCGGGTTTTTTTTAAATAAAACTATTGGTGTTTAGGTTATAAAAGTTCTAGCCCTACTTATCCGCTTCTCCCTCACGGATCATATAAATACAGATATTTCAGAGTACCTGATAATTTACTAATCCGTCTATGTAGGTCACAAGTTTTCTTTTTTTACGTATATAAATTAGCTGAAGCTAGAGAAAAACTGTAAGTAATCAAAAATATTATTTTTGTACCTAATAATTATTGAATAACGATGGATCATTAAATAGTCATTGGAGGGAACATCGCAGAAGTAAACAAATTACGCATCGTCAACTACAAACGGAATGGATGACCGACCATCCATCTATCGCGTGATCTCCATAACTATGCGCAGAATGCAATAATGAGAACATACTTTGTTTCTCGCCTGTGTACAAGACGTTTAGCTCATCTGACATTTATTGCTATCGTCGGTAGATGGAAAGTAACATTCCATTCTCGCTCATGTCCTCTCATGTAGGTGTATCTACTAGCTGCAGACACCTATTGCAAAAGTGTCCTGTTTTGAATGACGAGGACACTGGGAGGAAAAATCATACTTTTTTTTTTTGTACCATCTTCGCCATCGATTCTGACGAAGAATGTGTCAAGAGAGGAACTTCGTTGAAGGAATGAAACCTCTCCTCGTCATTATGTCAACGTTACGTCCATTGGCATTTCCAATTTTACTTTGAAGGGATTTTTGTTTATAAGGGGATGTTGAGTTGTTTCAGGAGATTATTGACTGAACTCTCACTGGGTCATTGATGACCTTTTTGAAAGACTTTACAACGAAGTTCGACTACCTGCTGACATTCATTACCTTCTTCTTCAAAAAAAAATTAGGGTAGGCTGTGTCATAGGCACAGGCCGCAAGTTTTGACGTGAATACGTCTTTTGTGCCTTGAATCGCGTGATAGGCACTGGCATAATGAAATTATAACATTATCATCGGCTTTGTGTTTGGAGTGATATCTTTGGATGCACCTTTGCAATGTGCATCTGACGATGACATTTTTTTTTTTGGCTTGCGTTACGTACTTCCTGAGATATAGTAGAAAACAATTTGTTACGAATTGGGGCAAAGGAGCTGGTGCCCAGACGGCAAGAGATATTGAAACGGGAGTGATATCACATTGATTGCATCTTTGCAATGTACATCTGACGAGTGCTATTGTTTTTGGCTTGCGTTGCATACTTTCTGGGGTATGAGCGTTGAAAGAATTTCATCACGCAACTTTTTGCGAATGCTCCCCAGTACCGTCACCGGAGTGGTGGTCGGCTGAAGTTGGTTTTCTGTGGTTCCCAACTTCCAGTTGCGAATGCAAGAAGATCTCTATATTAAAAAGCCTCGCAGAGAGCAACAGGCCTAAAACGATAAAATCTTCAAATTTCACTCATAGTACAAAAAATATGTGGTAGATGGCAGCACTGTAACAGCTTATACAGAACAAACAGAAACAAGCTTAACGTTAGGTTCATAACATAGACATGCACATGTGCCAATTCATTAGAAATTCCGCAAACGAATATAGACGAGGTACATGTGTGGTTTAGTAATAGTAGTAGTATTAGTAGTAGTAGTATCATCGTCAGATGATTTAAAAGACGTATTCACGTCAAAAAATATTCAGAGGATTTTATAAGAAAAATTTCCATATTGCAATACTCGAATGCATACAGGATGGCTATAATTGAACCGTCCCTACTCAAACCTAAAGAGAGATCGTCCTGGTTGAAACTTCTGGTTAATACTTTACATAGCCCTTGAATCTTGAAAAAAAACTAAGGAAAAAAGCTGAATTAGAAATAATTAAAATTTTGGCTATCATACGAAAATATTCTAATAAAGAACAAGAAACACACAAACTAGAAATACAACTTTTCATTTAATCATGGCATTTATTCAATGTGCATTTTTTTGCAACTTCACAACTTTTTTATCTGGGGAAAGAAATTCGAACTATTATTTTTTTAATTGCAGTTTCATGGTCCATATAACGTTTAAACCAAGAATACGCCAATTATAGCGGAATCTAAATAGGTCTGAGTAGGGACAGGCAGAGCTACAGTCAGGACGCCGGAGAGAATCCTGTTCAGCATTGTTATTATTTTTGTTATTCATACAATAAATTTACCCCTTGAAGGCTCGTGAAAAGTCCTTCTGTTCGTCAACCCGTCAAAGGTCTCAGCTTAGCGGCTCGGCTCCAGTTTATTAAATTGTAAATTGCAATTCAGCGTCATGGTCACTGGAAAATACTTCATCACGTAGTATATGCTGTTATTTTCGGTAATTTCTCAGTCTGAAAAAACTTTTGGCAGCCGCAATGATCTTTCACCCCTTTATTTCGCCTTTGTATACACTGGTCATTTGATCTTTGAAAATTACCGGAGTAAATTATCTTTTGAGACTAATTTTGCAAATTACGCTGAAATATGCATTAGGTTGCGAAATGCTAATTCGTTTTTTACGATTTTTACGCTCCATATCCAATCACCATGCGGTATGTGTGAGCCAACCAGGATGATTCTACAAAATAGGATGCTGTGGTTTAAATTGTGGCAAACTTGCTAGGTGGTCTTAATGACGTTACATGATGAACGTGGAAACCCGTGCGGAGGCTTTCTATCTCTAGGAGGTGCTAGTTGGATCCCCACGCTTGTGCTGCGGAGAAATTCAAAATTGAATTTAATAGCTGAAAAAAAAAACAATGGTAATGTTCGATTTTTCCATATGCTTTCGAAACGCAGGAGGGGGGGGGATAAATTTAAACGAAATGTACGTAAGTTGATCAAATAAAAACCGAAATTTCATTCTAGAAGGGTAGGGTGTTGTGGGCGACCCGCTAACAGTTTCTGGCAGGTGGTTTGGATGCTTGCGGTTTCTTACCTCTTCTTCTTGTCTGCAGCAATTTGTATCCATTCTAAGTAGCGTAATACATCAAGAAGTACATACATGTATTGCGCAGCGCATTATTATGACAATTTTGGCTAATGAAAGCTTTAAACTGTCTGAAATTTTGAGTAGCCATCTCTATGCACAGTTCGGGGCGGAAACGCTGTCCAAAACCCAATGAATGGCATGAAAAGTTTTAGCAGGACGCGATGCGGTCGAAAATGGGTCCCACCACGAGCGAACATCAATGCAGAAAACATTCGCGAAATTATTGAAGTAAATGACTACATGAAGGTACAGAAATATATAGAATCAACCGTTAGCTGGGTATTAGCAATAGGGGATAGATAGTTAGAACCACTCACAACCCTGGACAACAACAAACGCACGCACGCACGCACGCACGCACGCACGCACGCACGCACGCACACAGTGACACATAAAGGGCCGGAAATAACAGCCTGGGATTTCAAAAGAAGTGTAGTGACTTGTGGTTCAAGCTTAATCTATTTTATTGAGGATGGCTGAAAAGTGTATTGTATGCTAGGTGGGTTTCTCTCATGCTAATCTTCTCATCTACTATGGAAGGCCACGAAATACGGTGCACTGGTCAGCTCTGGAAAAAACACCCTCCTCGCAGTACTTTCTTTCTTTCAAACCGAGCACAACTCAGATCTATCACCATCTTAGAACGATTTACTACCTAGTGAGTTGTGCCGGAAGTGTAACTGTGCGTGTACCTAACAGTCTGAAAGCGTATGAAGTGTTGTGTTTGATTTTTTTTTTAGTGCTGCCATCTATATTTCAGAAGTGAAGTGAGTGATGTGTTAGGATTGAATTACATTTGTACTGTTTGTTACCACTAGTCTTTGTACCGTTGGATCATCGTTTGGCGCGGCATAACCTTGATGGGCCTTGTACCAGTAAAAAACAAAGCCTAATCCAATACGAGGTCACCCTTGAATGGTTGATAGCACATATCGCGCTGCAAGTTCGTCAGAAAAATATGATATTTGTGATGAAATTCTGTTGAGCACTCTATAAATACACCTCTTACTGCCTTTGTTTATGCGATTTGACTGCACATTCTATGATCAAAAATGCTTGTTTAGGTGTCTTATTTTACCTGTCCAAAGTTTGTTCCCTTGAACCCTTGAATTTAGAACCACCCTATATTACATGTGATAATTAATGAAGTGGAACCTCTTCCGCTACCTATCAAATAAAACTGTTTAAATTATTCCATTAGAGCCAGCAATTGGATTTTGATTAATGTAATATATAAAATAAACAATAAGATATGATATTAGTATTCTTTATGAACAAAATATTAATAAAATAATCAAGTTTGTCGCCAAATTTTAATAGTTAATGTTTGTATAAGGCAAATTAACACATTAATACGTTAAAAGTTAAATTACTTTTTTTTCAATCATCATTACGTTCTTCTTCTGGTTGGTACGGAGCAGCATTCGTACTGGGAAATCTGTGGAGTCATTCACTGTAGTGAATTTATAGTGTAAAAGAAAAAACCAATAAGATTTGCCCAAGGCCAATGTGCTATCTC
Source organism: Pholcus phalangioides (assembly GCF_987345545.1). Taxonomy (NCBI): domain Eukaryota; kingdom Metazoa; phylum Arthropoda; class Arachnida; order Araneae; family Pholcidae; genus Pholcus; species Pholcus phalangioides. Next base: position 21,999,005 of record NW_028301602.1, read on the forward strand.
TACCCTTGTAGGATTCATAGTGCTCTCTTAAACCATTGAAAATAGATGCTTGATTTCGTGCTCAGGAGATGTTCCCCGACAACTCAGATAAACAACTTATGATTCAATGACTTAGATTATGATTATTTCAGTTAAATCCACATGTCAGAGCTTTTGTACGGATGCTTTACTTCAGGCGATGGTTATAATCAAAGCTTTTGATTCGTGAATATGTCTCCTAATACGTTGATTGGGCTTCAACCTCATGAGTTAAACCAGGCACGGCACTGAGACCCATGCCCCACATCCCGCAATAGGGACCGTAGGCTGAGATAGGGGTAGGTCCCCCCGGTCAGACTTTTCTCGCCTCCCCCCAATATGAATTTGTAGTGTGAAAAATTTGTAGTCTGATGAGAATCCCATCCGGCCCCTCGGTGGCAGCCCTGCCAGACCCACCCACCATGTAGCGCGCGCAACCTCAGTTGAATAGCAACTTCCACGATAAGATCTGGCGCGATGATTTATGACAATAAATATGTAAATTAAGAGGTGGTGCCTAAGTAAGCCCTCTTTCATTTTGACATGGAGCTATGATGTTGTTGGCAGTAGAGACACACTTCTTTCCCAGATAAATAGGCAAAAATTTGTGTGAGTTCAGTAGAACAGTCCCATTATCATAAATCATGAGTTCGCGGAAGAGCTTTATCACCATCAAGGGTTCCACAAGAAACTCTACGTTGTGGAAACTCCCGATATAGAAAACAGATGTAGGTATACAGAAATTGGCAGTCAGAACATTCCGGAGCCAAACCGCACTGCAGAAGAGATTATTATATTATCTAAATACAAATACAACGCCACAACAGGCAAATTGCCCAACGAGGTGGCTGACTTGAGAACATCATGGATCCCCGAGCCATTTTTTGGAGGCCCTACCTACTACTGCTACACCACACATGCACCCCGAACCCCCAACGAATCGGTACATGCGGGAATGTGCGTGTACGTGTAGTGAAACCTGCCGTGAAGTTTTTTTTTGTTTCTCTGTAATGCTTGTTATGTGTAGTGCTGCCATCTGCCACCAGATTTTCTAACTATGAGTGAAGTGTTATGATTGAATGATTTATCGTTGTAGGACTGTTGCTCTCTGTGGAGAGACTTTTTAACGGGGAGATCGGCTCGCATTTGCGCCTTGAAGTTGGGAACCACAGAAAACCAACTTCAGCCGACCACCACTGTGGGGTTCGAACCCGGATCCTCGCATCGCGAGTCCGTCAAAATGGGGTTGGTGAAAGAAGCATTTGTCGAAAGATGAACAAGGAATCCAAATTTGTGCTGAGGGGATTTAACAAAAGAAAGGGAAATCAAATGGAAAAATTTTGATGAAGGGAGTGAAAAGATCTTTAACAAAAAACAGAAAGGACCAAAATTTTTTTCTTCTACTAAAATTTTTTTTTTTAAGTGACTACTTCCGAAAAGAAGGTGGGGGGGGGGGTACCGGCATAAACTAAATGACATTTAAATGGGTTGTAGTGAAGATTTCCGTTCCCGGGAACTTCCCGAGATGTTTTATTGCACATGTAAACGGAACTACAACGAAAATGACTCAGAAGAAGAGGTTCCGCGAAATTCGACCCATATGGAGAGGAGGGGTCATGGGGGAGGGGGGAGGGGGTTAAAAGATTATATCGCTGAAGATATAAATATGAAATTTGGTAAGTAGGATTTTCCAATTTGTTATGGGGGAGATGCTCAGAAGTAATATGGGACAATCATCTCTGAGCCCAAACTACTGAAACTATAAATATGAAATTTGGTGAGTATTATATTTTATAATATAGAGACTGGCTAAGACGATAATTTCTATAAATTCAATCCCCATGGGGCATCATGAGGGGTTCAAATGTTGTATGGGGAAATAATAGCCCAGCAATTTGCAGAATACCAAATATACGCGAGCGAAGCCGCGGGTAACAGCTAATAACAGTATAAAAGCTGCACTGTTTCTTGGTTTTTTTTCCGGCGTTAAACTTATTTTTTTAGATTCAGCGAATTGATGTAATTCCAAGTTATAGGGCGTTATTAGTCAATAAAGTCAAAATTAAAAGCGTTAAAATGTATTTATCATTCCTGTTTTATGGTCAGGTGCTGCTGCAACGTTTCCAGTAAATCTAAGAGGAATAGACTCTAATCAACGCAGTTCGTGTTAATGGACGAGGGCATTACCTACAAACAAAAGTTAATGAAATAAATAAGAATTAATATGTTATTTTTTCCACGTTTTTCTAATAAGAAAGACATTTTTTCTGCCGCCAGTGAAAAAGAACCTGTTCATAGAAGGAAGAAAAAAATATCGATGGGGTTTTTACACCGGCAGTGACGTGTTTCTTGCTTGTCACTTAAGATTTTTCTTACGTTGTGCGTTATTTTTCTTGTTTAAGATCTCTCTATAAATGTGTGTGTGTGTGCTTTCATTCTTTATGCTTCTCCTCGAGGATTATTCAAGAACACTTCGAAGACGCAATGAAAAGCGTCGGCAGGAAAATGAAAAGATTGATGTTTTACGTGAATTTTAAAGAAAGGTACTCGGTCGTCAGAGTTTTTTTTTATAGTTTCTTTTCTTTCATCCAAAATAAAGTGTTTCCGAATACACTGTGTATAGAGGAAATACATGCAGAGTTCCGTGCATTGCTAATACATCATCGGAACTGCATATATACTTGTACGCATTTGAAAAGCACTCGAAGAATCGTGCGAGTTATTGCACAATTTTTAGAAACCTAAAATAATAAACTCCTATGACGTATAATATTTTCCCTGATAAACAACTTTTTCCTTCGATATTTCTGTTACGATATGAATTCCCTCCCCCGCCCCGATGTATTACTTCCGAAATTGTCATCGTGTAATTTTATATATGAAATTCAATTTTTCACAATATTTACTGTTTGAGTGAAGAAAATTTCTCTGAGATGCTGGTTCCTGTATGATATAAGTTTCAAATAAACTGAAGAAAATACATTATATATAAGAAAATGCTGCGTATAGGAATAGGAATCTGTTTTCTCTGAGAAGTTTAGCAATATATGTACAGTTGGAATCCGGTATGAATTCCTGTATTTAAAATTTTATTTGTAAAATTAAACTGTATTTAAGTTTTAAATTTTTCAGTATTTGATTAAATTTACTATGAAATCATATTATACGAAAGTATGTGCTGATATATTCATATTTGAAATGATATATATCTAATTAGAGTATGGATTGAAAATGAAAAATCTGGTGCAATTGCCATTTTTTTCGGGGAAACACATCAATTTAAAGATTTTTTGTTAAATTATTTTCAGTTCAAAAATCTATTTGTTAAAAAGTTAATGAAGTTTTCGAATAATTTTTGAAATCACTATTTTGGACAAAATTTAATTTATTTGCATAAGATGAATAGGATTTTTCTTTTTTTTTTATGCGCAACGATGATTCATCAAATGGCGATTCAACAGGTTTCATTATTGGTATGGTTGGACTGAATGATCCAAAAGTCTGTTAAAATTTATAGAAAAATCCACTTTTCATTTCATTGTACACTTACAGCAATGAAATAAGAACAAACACACACTTTTCTCCAAATAGTTGCCGTAATTCGAGGCTGCTTTGCACAGACATGAATTACTTTGCACCAATCCTGAAAAAGAATTCACCGTTGCCTAGTGGCTATTCTAATGAAAATTTCCAAACATTTTTGATTTTGTGGGACAGAAAGCATCATCCGTCAACTCATTTTCAAGGATTTTTTGATTGTATTTGTGTTACTGATGCACCCGCCATTTTTGATATGGTTTGCTGAACATATTAGTACTGCTTAATTTAAAGTGGAATTTTTGTTAAGAAAAAGTTGAATTTTCTGTCAAAAAACACTTTAATTATAAAGTAAGTGATATTTATTTATATATAGCAGCTAGTTGTCATTTAAATCACACCTTTAAAGTTGTAATTAACTAATTATTTATCTTTATATGATCAATAGAAATCTGATGGTTACGTTATTAGCAACACTGGGGCTAGTTTTCAACACCTTAAAAAGTCATGTAAAGCAGGAGTGCCAAACGTAATTGGGCCCTGAGAAATTTACTTCAAGATTATCTCTTAAAGGGGCTGCCAATTATTAAAAATTAGTAGCCAACTGTGAACAATAAATACCATTTAAAAAACTTTTTGTGATCTTTCAATACACAGTACTTCCAATTTGTATATTTATGTAAAACAAAATGTTTTGAAAGGTAAAGAAATTATTATATGAATTTTAAACTTAGGTTAGACACTAAAACCGAGCAGATATATATATATATATATAATTGATTGCCTGCATGTCTGTGTCCAATCCTCCGGGAAAGAGCGCGAACCATCCCAAGATGGTCTCTCAAGGCAGTCAGTGGTCATGGCTCTCTGTGTGCATTGACAATTTTAGACCAATTGTCGTCAAATTTTGCATGTACACTAAGCACGAGGACTCGACTTGAACGACGGGGTACTTTAAAACTTCGTACGAGCTGGGAAAATGCGCGAAATTGGGAAAAAACTGTCATGCAACAATGGTTCGTGGGCCTCAATGATGGATTTTGGAATGTTGACATTGATACAGTGGTTCCCCCCGACAATGCCTTTCAGACATGTTTACTCCCTTACAGGTATAACATTGAAGAAGCAACAGTGGTCTGTTGCTTCTTCAATGCAACCCAGTGTATAGATAAAACCCAGGCAGCGCCGGGTATTATTGCTAGTTTATTATAATATTATGCCCTCACAAGAGAGAGAGAGAGATAGGGATAGTCAAACAGCCATTTGTTAGTTGTTGTAAGATTAAGGAAATCTTTCATCCATGATGTATCTTGTGGCGAAAAATGAATGTGTCGAACGAGCGGTTTTTTTTTAGAAAATCATCAAATAGGCTGCAAACTGCAAGTCCTGATTTAATTGTAGTATTTGCACCATGATGGTTTCACAGGAAAAATATCGATCACAGTAACAGCACTGCACTGGTCAGCAAGTTTTCGGTGTTTCCCAAGGGTGGTTTTCACCTTATACCTTCAAAAATATATACAAGAAAATATATTCAGTCAATGAAAAAGTTTAATCAATTTTATATATAACCCCCCCCCCCAAAGCAAAAAGCAACAATCAAAGCTTCAAAAAATATTCATTTAAAAAATTCAAAAACCAAAAATTTTCAACTATTCTGATTTTTAATTGCGAATTTAACTCCTATAAAACAAGTTTCAAACTTTTATCTGATGGTAAAATCAAAAACTATTTTTCTACGGAGTAATTATTACAAACCATCTGACTATTCCCATTGCTCTTCATCTTTTTCCCACTATTTCCGTAACATTCAGTCACGTGACAATTGTAAAACATCCGTCGAGGTGTTTCAACAATTTTGGTTTCTCTCCTGCATCATGTAGATAAGAATTATCAGGGGTAAATAAACGTATCTGAAGCATAACTTTCCCTTTTTCAATAAAAATAACCACCATTAAAAAAAACTTAATCTTCAAATACACAGTGTGCTTCATATTTTTATATTATGCAGAACGAAATATTTTTAAACGATAAAGAAGTTTTCGTGAATGAATTTCAGCGTAGGTTAGACTGAAACCGTGCTGATATTTATTATAATATTATGCACACACAAGACAAGAGAGAGAGAACGAGAGAGATAGTCAAGAGAAACCATCTCTTGAGGAAAAGTTGTCACTCTAGTTAGTTGAAGCAAGATTAAGGAAGTCTCTCATCCATGATGTATCTTGTGACGAAAAATGAATTTGTCACAACAATTTTTTGTTATTATTCAGCTGGCACATGTGTTGAAAAGGTAGCTTATAATAGAATAAAAATACCGAAAAAGTGTCACGGTTGGAAGGTATTCCAAGAAATTCGAAGAGAAGGAGACACTGCCCCTTAGAACATTGGCCTTATCCCTCCAGAGGGGCCCCCCTCTCTCTCTCGACTTAAACACATGCAAATTAAATTCAAGCGAGTGCACTTGAGACTCCCACGGCGAATTATACAGATTAGAATGTTCAGAACAAGCCTCTCTCTCTCCCTCTCACCACCTTCTCCACTAAACTCTATAAGTAGAATAATTTTATGGTAACTAAGTATAATCAGAGCGAAAGTGGTTTAAATGAAACCAGCCTCGTAAGTTAATACATCATAAGGCAGCAGTAGAGGTGGATTTTCCACAAACAAAAAGGAAGGACTAAGTTTGGCGATGAAAATTTAAATGGCTGCGAATTAAATTTACAGAAGTGTTCGGTTCAAGCAAGTGCTACCTCGCAATCTTATTATAAAGATAGTGGGACAATTTTCCCATGAGTTTTAAGCTTTGAGAGGACTTACCTTGATACGTTTCAGTCATTTAATTTCTGTCGACTTGGGTTTCGGACCGTGAGAATTGTTTCACCGTGTAATGGACTAATGGTGATTTACAATAACGTAGAAACCGATGGACTTTTAAAGTCTATTCCTGGCATAAATCATGGTCCTGAATGTCAGTAAGTATTGATGGAACGCTATAAAAATTAGAAGTACTTGATTTGATTTGTGAACACTAAAGAAGAAACAAATTCGAACACGTAGTAATGTAAGGCCATGAAATGACGAATTTTGTAGAAATTGTTGAAATTTTTTAATCAATGTACAGTACTTGACTGAATTTTGGTTATCGAATCAGAAACGATTCACACTCGGATATAACAACATTATAGCTCTCACGAAATGTTTACGTTATAACCGAAATTGACGTTCTCAAGATTTGTTTTTGACGAATAATATAATCAGATGCACTCAACAAATAAAATACTGTTACATGAAGTTTTTATTTCATTGTGATTATGGTGACCGTATTTGATGGAGAGTCCGTCAATGACAATCACGGAAATAAAGGGAAAAGTTGAAAAAAAAGCTCTAAAAGCGGAAAACCCGTTTTACCCGCGTTTAACGCTGGTTTTTTTTTCTTCTTCCAAATTTTCTATTTTTCGAATGCAAATATCTCAGTGAATATTGCACTTAGAAACATGAATGTTTTTTGTTGACATCAGGGGAAACAGTGCAACAACCTTATAACTGGGTTTTGGGGCACACGGGAACTGTATAAAAAAATATTATTTTATTTTAATAAATATACAACTCCTTCAAACATGAATGACATACTACACTTTATTTGGAAACTTTTTCTAATTGGAAGTATACACCTAGGGCCAACGGTTCACCAGTAAAATGTCATACCCCCCTGTTTGCTATGCACCCTGTATATATATATGCAGACAAAGTTATACAGGCGCCTTACTTTAGGGGAGTATAGGTTATAGAGATGATTTTTGTCGCATCACGGTCACTTTCGGTTGACATGAACGCTAATTAGACAGGATAAATACATTTTTGCCTTTTTTATAGTCACCGAGACGTTGGTACGTTAAACCGTCGATGTGGCACTCCGTGTGGTAGCACTCGTTTTCTGTGATCATATTGTTGCCAATTCTATTGTACGTCTGTGTCAGGAACGTTTTGGACAAGAACGAATCGGGTATCGAAATCTCGATACCTCTAAACATTTTCTGGTACTTCAGACGAGTATCTCATATACCTCGCCCGGGTAGTGTTGGAGTAATAATAGAAAAAGAGTATTTTTTTGTGGTTTGGGGGAATTCTCTAAGTTGCGGGGGAGAGAAAGGAGCATTATAACTTGCATTAACCTATCAGAAAAAAATATCTTCTTGAAAAAAGATCTCTCATTTTACACAGGATTTTGGCTATTTTCACTGTGTCAATTTTTTAGAATTTACCTTGTAGGGCGTCAAAAAACCACTTGGCCCGGGGGCCCATGATGCTCTTAAGACGGCCCTGTTAATAACAGGTGCCAAAACCTTGTAAGAAATAACGAGAAATCTATGCAAATTTTGAGAATTTATTTACTTTCCGCATTGACATTGCTCAAATTCATATTTCTGACGAAGTGTTGCGCAACTTGAAAGTACAATTTTTTCTATCACAATAATTAAGAAAGTAAATAATAAGTGATTTTTTTTTGGACCTCTGCCACTTGTAACAATTTTCCGACAATTAGGAAATAGCAATTAAGACGCCACGTGTGATTAGGATTGCTTTTGTTGTCGCAATTATTGCAGTTTTAATGTCATTTCCAATTAAATCCGTTTTCGGAAAACTAATAATCGACGTGACAAGAAAGAGTTTTCAATCGTCGATGATTTCATCACGTTTCCCTTCCCCCTTCCCCCAGAACAAACTTCTTAAATTTTTCTACATTACGTTTACGAGGGATTTCAATCAATTTCTCGATATCAACACAAATCAAGGAGAAAGTATTGCTTCATTATTTTTATGGGCATCTTTTTCCAGCCACGTCGTTGGGCATTTTGTAAGTTGTGGCCTTTGTATTTTATTTGGTGGGTTTAAATTAAGGGAAAAACAACCACATAAAACTAAGAGAATATTTTTTTTAGCATGTAAACTATATACTTCTCACAGATTATTTTAAACTCGGGTTTGAATCTCTTATACTATTTATTTTCAACCGGTTGCTCGCAAGTGAGACGGTGCTCGATGACGCACACAAGAAAGTTGGATGTTTATTCCCAAGTTCACGTTCGTGAGTTGTTGTTCGACATATCAATTAAACATACTGTTCAAATTGTTTCCAAGGATTAGCACAATGTTGATTTGAATTGCAGCTCAGGGGTTTCCAAACTTTTTGACAGAAATTTTATCGGTGATTACCCTTCCCCCCATTTTTCCAACTTCTGTTAAAATTTAATCAATAGATGGTGCTGAACCCCCCGACACTATTCATTATGTGCACAATCAACTCTGCATTTTTCGAATTTTTTGAAAAACCGACATTTTGTGTGTGAGTGAGGGAGAGATACTCCAACTCGTTCTTGTATGCAGTGGATACATCAACCTGTGTATGACAACCAATGAAAATTGAGTAATTGTAGAGTTTATATCAGGAAAATCTGCACCTACACCATTTCGTTAAACCTGATAATTAAAATTTTACGCAGTTGTCTGCAAGCATAAAAAAAGAAATGTTTTTTTAAAAGATTTTTTTATGATTATTAAGATTTTCAGTTTTGGTGGGGGAGGGGGAAGCTTTCTTCTTTACCAGACACCATGTAGTTCCTATTTTATTAGTTGTGTGATTTATTTTTAACAACTGATTGCGTACAATGGATAATAAGTAGTCCAGCTAAGAGTTATGGAGTTTGAAATATATGTATATGTATTATTAATATATGTATATGTATATTTTATCACTAAAATCAACCAAGAAATATGCCAAAATTGACGGGTAAAAATGAATTCGTGTAATAGAAATGCAATATTTGCTGCATTGTCATATTTTCAGTCAGTCAGTATTTCGAAATTAGTTACAATATTTGTCACACGATAGCGCTGCAATATAAAAATGCTTGGTTTCAACAACATCGTGTAGCCCTAGATTCAAAAAATTTCTCAGAACCCGTGCGAATTTCTCAGCCGTGATGACCTGAATTGAATCCAGATAAATTTGAAGATAAGTTATAAATTTCAGTAATAGATGACGCTACAGTAGAGGAAAACTACGAGAAATAGTATTTTCCAAACCTGAGCAGAAGCATTAGCACAAGTTTCTGCGAATTTTGTTCGAAAGCTATATATGAGAGCAGGTCCATACAACAGACAGACAGACATGACCGCTGACCACCCAGAGAGACCATCTTGGGATGGTTTGACTCCATATAACATAGTATATAACACTGATATGAGAGACCATGTTGTTGCGCTGCAAAAGAAAAAAAAATAGGTAATATTTTTTTAAATATTCACCAGGCGCGAGCACAATCTGTTGTAAAAACTTGAAACTGACGGTGATATTCTCTGCGCCTGATTGATAATTTATCTTTTCCCCAAGCACTAGTGCAGTGAACGATACACTTCTATTGCTTTCTGTCAGATTTTGGAGCACCCTATGTGTTCCTAAAGCTATCAAATTTTGGGCCATGCTTGACCTTAAAGCTCCTTGAAATATTGTAACTTCACATAAACTCCAAGATGACTCCAATATGTGTAATGAGGATTGTCAGAGTCAAAAACCGTTGATCCCAAAATAATTGAAATATTCAATTAATACGTATATTCAATTAAAAATAAACCTATATAGTATATTCTCCTAATTTGAAAAATACCACTTTTATATTTTTCTTTTATTCTAGTTTGAAACCTGGTAGAAATCTAAAACTTGTAATTTCTATAAAATTTGGTTTCTTGTCGTTGTATTTGCATTTATCCCATTTAAAAATAGATATTATAGCTAAGAAAAAAGGTATTTAAAAAATCAGTTCCGTGTGGTAACATGGATTGTGGGAGGGCGATTCCAAAATCAAGAAAACTGATTCGAATTGATCGAAAACAAGAGTTAATGAGTCTATTCAATGAAAAATAAGAATAAAAATCCATCGTTTGTTTTTGTAGTTGATGCGGGGGGGCCATATCATAAAAGCAATCTTCTTTCTCTTCCTCCGAAACGGTAAAGATGAACCCGCAGAGGAAAGGACACTCATTATTTCTCTAGACAGTTCCTCTTCTTACTTAATTTTCTATTGTAGCCCAACTCAGTAAATACATGTAGTATTAAATATTACCCGACGCACCACCTGTGAAAATATAGCGTTCCATCAAACCGGAGAAAGTAGCTAGTTAAAAATGAGCAGAACACAATAAAATACAACTCTTGGATCGCGCATCGTGTAGTTTCTGTTATCAGTTTCAAGTTATTGGGCAAATTCTCAATGATTAATAAACACTTTTGAAAACTTTGCCTGGGTAAATTTCTGAAACTGGAAAAACATAAATATATTATCCTATATCAGCCGTGACGATGGTGGCAACCGAGCGACACCGACTCTATAACATCATGGGGAGTATTTTGAAGTTCTTTCTCCCTGTTCCCCTTGGAGGCCATACCTGAAGGTAGAGAAAACCTGTTAAGGAAATCACAAAACCTCCTAGAAATTGTCACCTATTTTCAAGAACAATATTTTCTTTTCGTTCTCTGTGAACTGATAAATGCGCCCCCTTCCCAACAAAAATAATGATAAAATACAAAGAAAGGAAAAAACTATCGTTTCCTTTTATTTATGCTACAAGCATAATCATATGAAACCTCCAAGGGGTGTATATATATATACAAATACAACGCCACAACAGGCAAATTGCCCAACGAGGTGGCTGACTTAAGAACATCATGGATCCCCGAGCCATTTTTGGAGGCCCTACCTACTACTGCTACACCACACATGCACCCCGCCCGCGGAACCCCCCAACGAATCGGTACATGCGGGAATGTTCGTGTACGGGTAGTGAAACCTGACGTGAAGTTTTTGTTTCTCTGTCATGCTTGTTATGAGTAGTGCTGCCATCTGCCACCAGTTTTTATTTTCTAACTATGAGTGAAGTGTTATAATTGAATGATTTATCGTTGTAGGACTGTTGCTCTCTGTGGCGAGACTTTTTAACGGGGAGATCGGCTCGCATTTGCGCCTTGAAGTTGGGAACCACAGAAAACCAACTTCAGCCGACCACCACTGTTGGGTTCGAACCCGGATCCTCGCATCGCGAGTGCGTCACTATAACCACTCGGCCACCACAGCGGCTATAATAATGTATACTTCTTTCTCTCTCCCCCCTTATGTTATCAGACTTTCAATAGAAGCTGACTCCACCCACTGGTAGTTGGTTGACAGGGGTGGGGGGAAGAAAACATGTTATCAGGAGAAGAAAACTTACAAGATATGCGGTCCCTGTGTTGTCGTTTCGAGAGAGTTTTAAGATCAAGACATATTTCGGAATTGCCGGTACGTTGGGGGGTTTTAAAAACCCACAATGTCTCGGGATTGCCACTGTAAGGGTAAAATATAATTTTCACTTCATTTTTCATGTCTGATTTATTCGAGAAGCTTTATTAATATTGATTGATCCTTCATCAGTTTTCAATGGGCAAACTATACTAACGTTGTTGTAAAATGTGCAATTGAATTGTTCCCCACATTATCGGATAATGTGTGCTGTAATTGTTGATATTGGATTAAAGCGAGACCCACTGTGTTCCATATTACCTCTTCTTAACCAGAACATCGCCCACGCTTTGTTTCAACGAATTCCATAGTGCACGAATGTTTCTATTTAAATATGGCTACTTCTTATGAAATTCCGAGCAAATTCCACTAGCGTTTTTTTTTTAGATTTTAGAATTATTCCAAAGAAAAAAAAACCGAAAATTGATCGATTCTTTCTTCCTTTTTTCTTGGATGGAATTTCGCGAAACGCAGAAAAAACGATTCCAAGGAGTTTTAATTTCCGTTCGAACGTCACTTCGCGTGTTAGTGAGAGTCACATCTGAGATTAAAGTTGAAGGATGGGGGGAGAAAAAAAATGTCGGTCGAAAGGGAAAATTTGAATATAAAGAAAATATTTGAAGGACTGACACGAACGAAATCGAATATGAAATCTTAATTTCAAATCTCACGACGTTGATTGAAGTTCATAAAAAAGAGAAAACCCACGAGAGTAAATGAATCCAATGAGATGTGAATAAATTTTAAACTCATATGTTTTCTGATTTCTTCAGTGAAATTTCTGGGGACATCTAATCAATTTTATGTGATGTATCAACGGAAAAACTGAATCCAAGTAAAATGATTTAATTAATTTTCCACTCAACATTCCATGTCTTAGAATTAGTTTCTTTCAGTTCTTTTTAGAGGAGTTTAAACCCCACTTTACGATCACGGACGAAATATTTCGTCCAAATTCGTCCAAACGACAGTGGAATAAATTCAATCCAGTTTTCTGTCTTTTTTCCTCTTTTCTCACCATCACGAAGATTTATTGCAATCCCATGAACCGAAGCTGTTTATTTTTCGATACTTCAATTATCATTACTTTTCTATACTTCTCCAATCATCTTGGTAAGTTTGATAAATTTATCACCTTTACCAGCGAATATGCATAACACCCAAGCGTCGTTGGAAATTCAATAAATACTGAAAGCGTTATCACTTCTACCGACGATTACGCATCGCAACCAGGTGTAGTTGGCGAATCTGATGAATGCTTGAGATTTATCGCATTTATCTGTGATTATGCATAATACCCTAGTGGAATTGGTGAATTTGATAAACATGAAAAATATTCCAAAGGAGTCTAGTATGTGTGATAGATTAGTCGGGCCAGATATAAGGATAACGAATTTTACGATCGTACCCCGATATAATGATACAATGCATATATGAATTATCATGTATAGCGTTGTTTCCTAAAGTGGACAATATCGCCCCCTGGTGGGGGATGGTCCAGGGGGCGATAGAAGCTACGAGGATAACATTATAGAATCCTATGGGTTCGCTCGAGTCGTGACGATGAGAGAAAAATATTTCTGCTTTAAGGGGCAAGGGAACAAAAAGTTTTTGGGAAACTATGATATATAGCGAGAATTATCATGTATATATCAGTGTTTCGCAAATTGAGCAATATCACTCCCGGTTGCGATGGAAAGGCCCAGGGGATTGGTAGAACCTATGAATTGCCTCGAGTTGGGGACGATGACAAAAAAAAATTCTGAAGAAGGGGACGATGGAACAAAAAGTTTGTAACCTACGATGTATATCAACGACACGACGCTTATGCATAAGCTCCGTTAAAAGTGATTAATTTAGGGTAATTTATCAAATTTATCAAAATGCTCAGCGATTATGCATATTAATCAGTTTATTTATATATATAAAATTGATTTTCTATGTCTGCCTTCGTGTGTGTGTGTCTTTTCTATACAAATTTAGAATTTTAGTTCATCGTCGCCAAATTTTGCATATATATACACCAAACGGTACCCGACTTGAACTATACGCTACTTTAAAAGTTCGTCATAGCGGGGCTGAAAGGACAAAAAAACTGTCGGGAAACAATGGTTTCCACGCCTCAACAATCACTTTCGAAATGTTTACTTTAGTTACCGTGATTTCCTAATATTGCATTTCAGACATGCATATGCCTTTATAATGTTTTGTTACTTCTTTAATGCTCTACCAGTATTATGCACAATCACTTTGAGGGTCAGGCAAAGGGTGATCCCATAGAAATAAGTGTTAAAATTGCCGATTTTACTGTAGAAATGCGGACGGGAATTTAGTGGGGTTTTCCACCACATCAATAATTTTAAAAATTGAATTGAATTCTCGATTTTTGAAATGTTGAGTTCATTCAATGGGCCCATAAAGTACATCGAAGAAATTCCACAGCTTTAATTAAGCATTTTTTGAAGCAGGAACAGACAGATGGATAACTTGCAAGGGGGAGGGCGATCGAAATACCTAAGCAAACCTTAAAAAAAGGGAAAAAGAAAAACTACATTATATTCATTTCTACGTTTCTTTAATCTAGATTTGTTTCTTCCTTGAGTCCCGCAGGAAGTCGCCATATTGGTTAACTTAGACATGGTTTGTATGTCCCTCAAAGAAAGTACGTCCTCATCCAAAAAGCCTCATTTAAGAAAACCCGGGCAGCGCCGGGTATTATAGCTAATTATGTATAATATCACCTATCAATTATATAGCTAATTATGTATAATTTTATCACCTTTACGCTTAACATATATGGTCTTCTCTTTATTTTAATTATATTCTTATCCTGAGTTTATGATGAACAAGGAAGATAAGAGTTTTCTATTAATTCTAATTTTGATATATATATATATATATATTGTAGATCAATATACAACCTAATATGCAAACCTATATAATTTGTAGATCAATTTTTTTATAGTTATAGAGCAATTGGTAAAAGGGAAAATAATATATTATGGAAGTTTTTTTTCTTCTTCCAGTTGAACATATTAATATATACAACTTAAGTTATTTAACTTGTGATTAGTTCGATGTATAATATTATATGGAAATATTAAGCGCTGATATCGGAAAATGAATTTGAAAAACAGGCTCTGGCACGCCTTTAAGACTATTATAGTCATTTTTTTCCAGTTTTATAAAATACAAAATTTTTGAATATGTCTCCTGATCATTGATACACGTATATAAGATTAAAAAAAAACATTTATACAATTACTTTTACATAAGTTTATGAAAATTTATAAAAACAAATTTCAAAATCTACTTTAAAATATTACATACATTTTCATCGCTATCGATCTGTACTCTCGTGTGCATGTGCAACGAGTTCGTTTCAGCTTATAATATTATGATGGATCGAGGGTGGGACAATGAAGAAGAAACACGACACAAATATGGGCAATTATCCTGTGAGAGAAGCCAGATGTTGTCTGTAATATCCATCATTAGTCA
Organism: Pholcus phalangioides; assembly: GCF_987345545.1. Classification (NCBI taxonomy): domain Eukaryota; kingdom Metazoa; phylum Arthropoda; class Arachnida; order Araneae; family Pholcidae; genus Pholcus; species Pholcus phalangioides. The sequence goes on from NW_028301602.1 coordinate 22,014,397, forward strand.
ATGTCGGGGACTTTGAACGTGAGCCTTGATGGTTTCATCACATGTACGAGTCTGAAAACGAAGCTGAATAATAAATACTGCAGTTTTAGAAGCTTTCCAACAAACGAAGGGGAGATCTGCTGAACGTCATTCTAGGGTCAGTAAAGGCATTGCTTAAATTCTAGTACGTACTTATACTCTACCACCATTCAAAAAGTTCCCACACACAAAACTTATTTTATTACGGCAGAATGAGTGTATATATAACCTGTTTATTGGTTGTGTTTCCTTCGAAATAACTACCCTTGGCAAATTATTCATTTTTGCTATTTTTCCATGCAAAGATGTGAATGCAGATTGCAAGCCTTTTTTGTCACACCCTCCAGTGCCTTCGTCGCTGCTCGCTGCACTTTTGAAAACGAATCTGAGAATCGTTTCCCCTTAAGCAAAATCTTTACCCGAGAAAAAAGGAATAAGTCACATGGGACGGTATCAAAGGAATAATCTGGTTATGGACGTATCGGAATGTGATATTTTGACAGGTTTTCTGACACCAGAAAGGACCTGGTATATTTAAAGGACCTTATGATTCGCTGAGACGCAAACGGCAAAATCTTTGGGAAGGCCAAGTCAAGGGTGTTCCATCACGATAACGCACCGGTTCACAAATGTCATTACAGTCGACGCCACTTGTTAGAATCACGGATAATGTTATCATTTGGGTATTGTTATCACCTTTTCAAAGAATGGAACGGACTAATTTCATAACATGGGGAAAATTTCATTTTTTGTTATTGGGACTTCGGATAATATTATAAATTTTTTTTTTCCGTCGAACGTTTTGCGCTTTGGAAGTTAATGTTTAGTCAAACTTATTTCTTTTCTTTTAAATCTTATCAGGCTTCAAGATTATGTAGGAGGCTCTAGAAGGTGTTCTTCCCTCCCCTCCTTCCTTGTTGGTAAACATTTCCATACTTAATGTCGTAATCAGCCAGTAGTATTCGGTGTGATTGGTGTAAGTATGGAGCTGCTTCTGCAATGGTCTTCTTATACTGAAGGCGAATATATGACGGGGAAAGCGTCCTTCCGTTTAGTTCTTGATCAGATTTTTTCAGTTGACTAAATTCAAATTCCTTTTTCCAGGAGCCTTTCTCAAGGGGTTGTATGAAACGTACCGTGCGTTATGGAAACTATCGTGATTCGTAATACACAGTCGAGCTTCATTTTTTAAAGCCTCACAATGGCTGAATTAAAAACAAATGTAGAATTTGAACTTGAAGGCAAAATAAAAAGAAAAAGTCTCGTTTTAAAATTAAAAAAAAAATGAAACGATTAAACATTTTGCACCAGTTATATGAAAAGAAAAACAGCTGTCCTGTTTCACCATTACCTGTTTGTCATACGTCCTGTTCAACCAAACGGGATGTATGGTCACCATACTTGAGAAATAAATAATCCGAAAAATAGTCTTTTTTCGGGTATAATTATCATTCGGTTGTTATTATCAGAAACCAGATGTGATCGCATCAAGTGGCGTGGAGCAACAGCACCTAGAGATAGAAGGCCTCTGCTGTGTTTGCCATAAACGTCATTCAGACTACCTAGCAAGTTTGCCACATTTTGAAACACAGCGTCCAATTTCGTTTCTTCTTATTTTGGCGTAGAATCTTCCTGATTGGCTCACAAATACCGCATAATAATTGGATGTGGGGCATAGAAATTGCCAATTCTGAGTCCGATTATTTATTTTCTTCACAACGATGATACTAGCACGAGAAGGGAATTCCCCCCCCCCCCCAAATATTCTGAGGAAAAATGGACGACTTACTGACGTCACAAGCAGACTACGGAAGCCTTCTACCTCTAGGAGGTGCTGCGTGGAGTGTATATCCAAAATCATTGCGTTCACATCGACGACGTTGTAAACAAGGTTCGTTATTGGGACCTATATTCTCCATGGAAATTTACGAATTACTGACGTTATACCCACGTTGTCGTCACAACCGAATTCGTCATAACAGAGTTTGACTGCATTAGAGCTTATAAACGAGGCCCGATATCATTTCAACGTACATTCTGCGTTTACATACCTGCATATAGATAACGCTCTTCCCCCCGATGCTTCCGATCCCAACCGAAAGCCATTAGGGAACCATCCCGACAAATTCCGCCTAATTCTTTGTTGGAGAGTGTTTGTAGTAATGTCCGAGGTGAGGTTGATGTCCTGGAAAATCTGCAAACGCCTGTCCATGCCAAATTGGGTGAAGTGAGATGATAAAATACACCGACGCTCTAAAGCGAGAACTTGCTGATAATAATTTTCTCTCGCTTTTGGAATTGTCATTAGCATGAGCCGCTGCTGTCCGCGATTCCCGCTCGGTTGTTATGATTTGATAAACAGCATTTCACAATTTAAGCCGCTTTACGTGGGACTCCCTCACGTTCACAGGCATATCTTAGGATTACATCCACCTCCCTCCACCCTGTCCGGTTTTGCGGACGGTCTATCGATATCAATTTGTAAAACTCGTTCGACAAAATACCGTCGATTCGAATGGATTATTTACGAGGGATATCCTATCTGTTTATCACTATTTTCCACCGTCCAGAGAAGGATTGTCGATGGTTACAGGTGAGAAGCTCTGGGCTACCTACGAATGACCGTCAGATATCATGAGAATTTCCAATTAAATGGGAGTGTGTGTATAGAACTTTCATTTTCCACGTGAATACTTCCTACAAATCGGCGTGATTTGTGAACGTCGCGAAAATATATTAGACTGGATCCAAATCACTTCTGGCCATCACGCGTGCGTAAACAATGGCAAATATCTCGTTCAAAACGTGAAGTTTCAAAATTTCTTGGATGGCATAATAGTGTTGTAAACATAATGTACTGGAAGCCTCTAATCACATCGGTGTAGCTTAGGTAGCCACTGGAAAGATTCAGGCCGGTTCATCATCCGCCATTACTGCGCACAATTACACGGTGAAGCATTTTGAAGAAAAACATTCAATGTATCTGATAAGTAGAGTCTGACCTCGATATACCGATATGTTGGACAGCAAAATTAGTATTACAAACATGGGAAACACTTTTCTTTTCATATGGTGAAAATTATCAGCACAGTGGAACTTCGGTTAACGAGTGATTCGCAAGACGAGCAAAATTTCCTAACAAATTTTCACTCGATATACAAGCCCATGTCTCGCAAGATAAAGCAAAAATTTTGAAATTTTTGTTACACATTTAGATTTGATAAACAGGGTATTTTTCTCAACATAGAATAGACATATACCAAAGACTCCAAATGAGCACTAGCACCAATGTCATAATCGGGCCATAATGACCGCTATTATCCATGTACGTGTAGTTGCTTTTGCAATGTCTTTTTCCTATAGTGAAGGCACGTGCAGGGTGAATAAAAAAGCCCCGTCCTTCCTTCGGTTTTGTGGTCGTACGTCAAAGTAGACTCGACATAGGACCGCATCAGGAAACAACGGTACTTCATTGTTACAACGGCCCGTTACGATAATAGGAAGGCCTGTAAATTCGATTTTTTAGCAGAACTCATAAGCTATACAAAACCACAAAGGAACAAATATCCACAGGGGCCTTCCTCATTGTTGGAAAGTCGCTATCATGTCCGAAGTATACCAACGAAGTGCCGAAAAACCTCTGGACCGATAAGGGTTAAAGAAAACCCTGTCTTAATAAAGAAGAAAAAAAAACGGCATGATTTTTAACATCTTGGATTAGTTCCATCTGTTCCATCTTGGATCAGTTACGTGGGAAAGAAAAACGGAGTTGTCCCGTTTTTATACATCCTGTTCGACCAAATGGGACATGTGATGATTGTACTTACAATCACGATTTTTTTCTGTTTTTCTGGGATTTTATAGTTATCAATCGGTCATCGTGATCAGGATCTCCGAGTCGTGATCACATTAAGTGGTGTGCACTGTATCGATTTTTTTTTTATTCTTGAAACTTCTGGAGCGTGGTTTTATTTGTTTTTATGGACTTGGGAATCGTGGGAATATCACAGAGAAACTGTTCTCTTACTTCGGATTCGGGAAGATGTCGAGTTTCAGCCATTGAGAGAGAGAAATAAAAGATTCTGTCGAGCACATGAAAAATGATTTATCATGAATTGTTTCCATCGATCGGTGCCGTAATCACAGCTTTCGTCAACGATTGTTCTTCTCCCGTTTCCAACATAACAGCCCCACACTTTAACGATGATTTATGGTTGGACCTCAGACGCTTATAACAGCCTTACGTCATCTGTTCTGTAGCGGAATAAACTGTTTATCTGCCACGTGAACGACCAACGTGACAATCGGAGAATGTTTCAGGACTGGAATTACGGCATCCGGGAGAAAACGAAATATCATCGTTTTGGTCAGCTGTTCTGGGCAATCGGTAACGAATGGCACAAAAGATATATATATCGAAACGAAGTACGGAATATCTTTCTATCCAGTGTAATCCGGTTTCGCATAATAACATCAGACGGGATTCGCAAGGGTCATGTTCATCGTAAAATGTTCACTCCATCTCGAAGGGGAAAAAAAAGACGGTGACATATTCTATATCTCCGGAACTATAGCAGTTTCTGGAAATGTAATATAGAAATCACATATTTTGTGATCAGCTCGCCTGGGACAAATATTCTCATTACTGGAAAACACCGAACATGACTCAAGGTTTGACTGAGTTTCTGATTATGTCGACGTGAACATGGAAAGAAAAGTGCTGCCTCGGACGGGAATCAGTACTGCGGCAATCCGGGCAAGTGCGCTGCCAGAACAACATGACTTGCTTTCCTTTTTAAACTCACGCGCTGAAGTGGATACGATGACAGCTACTACTACCTATTCGTACTTGATGATTTTCACACACATTTCTCTCTACGGAATTTTTTACAAATTGGTTACATGCCGGAATGTGCGTGTTCTGACTGTATGTGTAGCCCATAACGTTTTTATGTCGACTATATTCTTTTTTCATGTTCTGTTGGTACTGCCATCTGTCTTCCATATATTTAAGTAATGAAAATGCTTCAATTGATGGTAAATGCTTGTACAACTTGAGGGCAAATGTCCGTAGAAACTTCAAAAATTCATGAAAAGTAAAAATGGTTTGCAAGGTTAGCATCGCTAGGTCAATGGAATTTTTTTTAGGAAAAGAAAAACTAACTCAAAAAACAGCCAATAGGTAGCGCTGACGTACACAAGTCAAAGAAAAGATACGCAAATAACGAACAGAATGCCTCCAAGTCGTTTATTATAGCAGTATGTGTTCCACATGACCATCACCACGCGGGGGTAACACATTGCAGGCGAGTCCCAAATTCAGCAATGGCAGAGTGCAGCAGGTGCACATACCCGGTTTAGAACGGTGAACTGGTGGTGGTTATGAGCGCAAGTTCTTATAACCGTCTCATTTGCATATTTCCTTCAAAGTCGCTCCTACCAGCGCCACCTATCGCCGGTTTTCTTAGTTTTTCCCCTGCCTTAAAAAATTTCCGTGACCTAGCGATGCTAACCCTGCAAACCGTTTTTATTTCAGTTATTTTTCCGGTTTTTACATATATTCATTTTTAAAGTTTCTACGGACTTTCTGCAAAACCTGTATTTGAAGTAATGATAGAAAAAAATGCTTGCATTTGAAGGTAAATGCTTGAATTTTATGATTGACAAAATTCAATTAACAATTTTATTTACAAATGTTTTCATTTGCCGCGCATGAATCATTTCTAAGTTTTGTTATCTGGTCACCCTAGAGTCTAGGGTTCCCAAACTGTGCTCCGCGGAGAGATTGGAAAATAAATCTTTTTCCCAAGTATTTAAAACATTCACGCTTATACTATATTGCTATTGGGAGTTATTCTTTTTGCACCAACGAAAACACTAATTTGATAAAATGTATCAGAGCCACCCCCCTCCCCAAACATCGGAGGTTTTGTTTTTGAAATAAACTTCATTTATTTGGCTAGCGGGCGAAAAGTTCTCGGGATATATTTCCTGGGTTGAGCCAACACACCATAAAGAAGAAGGTGAATCTTCGTTAGTGGTATTGGTTGAGCGAATGCCTGTTGAAACGGCTCAGCATTATGGCAGCATCGAATCACATTGAAATTGTACGATTTCAATCTGGCCTGTTGGATCATAGTTTCTTGCGGGATCCACCATATTTTCAGCCTCACAACAGCCGAGTATAGTTGGAAATGGTAACTAGTCATTCCGCACTATTTGCTCCTAATTTCCGATAGTCCGTTTAGTTTGGTTTCTAGCCTATATCTTCTAGATATTACTCTGGCTCATAAAAACGTTCAGTACGATGACTTGCTTGGAAGGTACCCTTATGAGTTTAATTCTCCTGAATCCCATACGGTGAAGTGTGCATTCCATATATAGACTATCATTATGTATTCCTCATTCAGCTGGTTGGTAATCTGAATTGAATACTGCATTTGACCTTGATACGAATGTACGATCCAGCTGAGCGGTCTCCGATAGCGATCATCCAAGGCTAATTGTGCTGCTCTGATATTTCCTCACTCCTACGCTGAAAATACACTCGCCACTGTTGCACGTTAAAAAGTCCAGCTCCAGGTACTAATCGGTAATTGAAATGTGTGGGCATCGTGCTGGACTCTCATCATGAAAATCCAGGTTCGTTCCCCGTTGGTGACACAATGGTAGTCTGCTAGTTTTTCTGCTGTTCTCCAATCTCAAGTCGCGAGTGCATATAGAAAAGCAAAGTTGTACAGTGGATTGTGCAAAACAAACACATGGGACCACAGAAAATGAAATATCAAAACACAGTGCAAACATACTGAACAGAAAAGCCGTACAGGGTATGGTGTGTATAACAAATGCATGGGGGCCATAGAAAATTGAAGAAGAAGAAACGGTGCAAATAAATAAAATCATATTCAGTAATGAGGCGGTATATAACAGATTCGGGGTAGGGAGCACAGAATATCATGCATCAAAACAGTGCAGGCATTTGAAAAACAAAGCAGTGCAGGAGATGTTTTATAGCAAATTTATGGGGCCACAGAAAAATACGAATATGAAGAGGCTACGGTTGCAAAAGTGTACAAACGCCCACGTAAGTTAAGGAATACATATTAAATAATTCTGTCACTCTCTATCCCATACCCTTGTGTGACACCTCGGTGACTGTGGGAGAAAGTCCGAGTCGGCATCGTTGTCAGTAAAATCTTTGGCATCTCCATGTTCTGGCAACGTTTCTCTAGGGGGAGGGGGGCACTTGCTGACTCATTCGTTTTGATGGAGGGGGGATGGATCTGTTCTCTTGGTCACCGGAGGTCGTTTGTCATGAACTTGTTCCAGGTTATCCTCAAGAAATCTCGCGAGATCTCCAAGAGTCTTGGATGATCGTTAATCCCTCGCCATCCTGCGGTACTACTACTTCTCGATCAATTCTACTCCCAGTTTCACCACGTGAAATTATTTTGCCTGCAGGCAGGCAGGCAGTTGCGTAATGAAGTTGGCTGTCTACTGTCCCAAATAGGCATTAGTCGTGGCTTGTCTTTTTAAACCGCTCCGGACCGGTCGGGAGTGAATAATGATGTGGGAAAATACAGAATTTTTCTTTTACCCATTCCCCTGGTTGCAGATTAACCCTGGGAAGCATTAAGAGAATGGACCTTTAATTGGTTTCCGGATCATTCCAGAACCTCTGCCACCCTGGTGACGTCCTCCCACAAAGCCTTGCGGAAATCCTCAGATATGAACTAATTCTTGGATAAAGAACAGGTAGAATTATCTATCACTCCACCTCGTGGTGAAATATCTACGATCAAATAAGAATTGGCACAAGAAAAAAGAAAGTCGTGAGTTCAAGAGACAGGCAATTTGACTAGAGAGAAAAATCTATTTAATCAAATTACTTTCGTTTTTTCAAAAGCGGGAACGTAAGCTCTGGCATATATTGCAACTGAATGTTAGTTTCACAGACTTCCAGCGTCTTTGCGAACATTAGTGCTCCGCGATGAACTTTTCGCCTAAAAAGTGAACCACGGAATGAAAAGTTATTTTCCCTAGACGGAAATGTTTGGTGCTAACTGATACCACTAACTCCTATTCGCGCATGTTATCGACTAGATCAGCTGCCATCGGCGAGTTACAGGATTCGTAATTAGGGTAATGTTTTTTTGCTGTGCGTCTGAAGTGGGGGGGGGGGGGCACTTTTTTGTTTTTGGAAGAAGCAGGATCGCTTTTGTACAAGGTTACTTTTCTCCAGGAAACCGTGAAAAGCATTCTAATTGTGCTAATCTCAAAAAAGAATCCCCCGCCCCCGTAATAACGGTCTCGTTAACAAAACCAAAGGGTTGTCGTATAAGCAAATTGTGGAATGTAATATTAACCTCCATATACAAGGAGCATAGATAACAGGACGTATGGTATTTTAATAGCGAACCGTTGATCCAAGAGACATACTTCTAATTAAGAAAAGCGCCCAAATAACGTGTAGTACTCAGATATGTCATTCATGTAGCGAAGGGGTTGTATTAAATTAAAAGTGTTAACTTTTTATACGGACGCACTTGCTTAAGAGCTCAATTACAAAGTTGTTGTTCGGTAGCTCTCCTGATTCCAACAAAAAAGTTCGACGTTTCCAATTGCAATATTCTCTGAGATGTTAGAATTCATAAATCGGAAGATATTTGGAAAAAAACAGCATTGAACGGAAAATTGTTTTACCCGCATTTAATGCTGTTTTTCGCCAACTTTCCTCCGAAGTATGAGTTCTAATATCTTAGTCAATATTGCACTTAGAAACGATAGAATTTTTTTAGTTAGCATCAGGAGAGACAGGGCAGCAACTTTCTAATCGGGTTTTTGGGCACATGGGGAGAGCATAGAGACTAAACATTTTTATTTTAATAACAATACAAAACCCCCTTGCAACATCAGCACCATATATCTGTGTTCTACACGTTACTTGGATGCTTTTTCTGATTGGAAGAACACCTCTAGGATCAACAGTTCACCAGTGAAATTCCAAACGCCCTATTCGCTATGAACCCTGTATATGACTCATTATTATTTCATTTCGTCACGAACGATGATGTTCCTAATTATTCCCGTTGCCGTGTAGTTATTTTGTAGAAAGTATTATTATACCCTCGCGTGTTTATTTGGGTGTATGGACATTTTTTTTTAAATTTGAGACTGGCTGACATTCGTGCCTCGAACTTGGAAAACTGCATAAGACCAACTCCATCTGACAACCACTGTGCCATCAACGCAACTACTACAACATAACCGTACATGTACCTCGTTCACATTCCTGTGCAGAATTTCTAATGACTCAGAATATGCCCGATTGCGTGTTATGGGTGTGTGTGTGGGCCCTAACGTATTTATGTTGTCGGAAATTATGCTGTAGTGCTGCTGTCATATGCCTTACTTATTTGGAGGTGGAAATGACGGTTGATTAAATTTTCGTGTAGTGTGCCTATCACGTTGAGTTGCCCCTAGATGGCGACAGAAAGTATAGAAAGATGATGATGTTTTGATTTTTTTTCCAGTCGTGTTATTTTTTATTGCGCATAATCTATGGAATATGGGAAAAAAATTACGGTGATTAAGGTGGCACATAAGATACGGTGAAAATCAAGAATTTCAATCATCGATATCTCGGTGAATATCTATTCAAATGTCATTGGATAATTTTTTTGGGAATACAATGCACATTAAGTAGTTTTGAATAATTCACAAATTACCAATCAAAATTAATTAATAAAATTATTTTAAGAAGTTTTAGTATTTTTATTTCTCTCGATTATCATATTACGTGCCACATTTTGAAGTATCACAGCTCAGACTTTTTTTCTGATTTCAAAATGAATCGTAGAATCGTCTTCCGTAGAAAATTCTTCCAGTTTTTACAACTTTGATTAACATAAATATTTTGTTATACATCTTAAAAGCGTTTAATCCCTTTCACGTAAAGGCTTTTGGCAACAAATTTGGATGATATCTGTTTGATGAAAAGGAAGGAGAGGGAAAGAAAAAAAATAATTACAGAAGAAAGAGAGGGGGAAAAACAATCTACTAGGTAAGAGGATGAGAGAAAGAGAGATTATACAGTTGATTTCCCTTTCACACTCTCCCTACTTGTTCGATCTCGCTCTTACATGTATATAGTGGAAAGATACATTGCATGTTGGGAGGGGGAATCAATAACAGAAGTATAGATAAGACGAAGGAAAAAAAAAAACAACTTGGTTTCATTGGGTTACATTAAGCCATCTCGATAACGAGGAGAGAAAACAGGGAACTAGATTGATTGTGTTCCCCTGATGTTAGGACGAAATATTTCGTCCGTCATCATAAAGAGAGTGTTAATAAAGTCTATTGGCATGAAAGCACAAATTTTCAATAAACACTCGTAATCTTATAATTATAGACAAGAGATGAATAATAAATAATAGCAATCAAAATAACGATCGGTCTGTCGGAAATGATTGCGGTCGTAAGTCAACGAAATGAAAGAGCTACGGATCGGTTAATTTAACATGAAAAACAACATACGGTATTTAACTATATATATTTATGGTTATCATTCCGATAATTATTATTTTTATTTACTGCAGGAGATGTATACCTCGAAATTCCTCGAGTGCCCATTCAAGGAAAACGTTCTTGTATTTCGTGTTCATTTACCGAGCGCATCGCATCGCCGAAACGATTTCAACGACTTGATGCCGTGAAAAATAATTTTTTTTGGACACTTTCCAGAATTTTTTTCCATTATTCTTACTATTTTTTTTAAAATTATCTTATTAAATTATTCTGCGCGTTGTTTTTTTACTTCTCTCTCTGTCTTTCGTGTCTAATTTTTCGCTCCATAAATTGAAAAATCTACGAAAAGCGCTTCTTTCTCCTCAATTTCTGGTTCAAGCATCTGGAAACCTTCTTGAGAGATAATGAACTTAATAAGCACTTGTCATCGAGATAAGCATCGGAAAACAGGTAATTGCTGCGATTTATCTCTATTTATTTATATTTTTTCCTCCCAGTAAAAATAACGTTATAAGTATCATCCTCTCTTCCTTCCTGCTTCTGTGAAAATTTTCTGCGACTTTTCTTCTTTGTGGAATCCTTTGCACAAAGAAAGCAAGTTATTGAAGCGCAACTTGAGATATGTTTATTAGGAGCAATTTCCAAAGTTATCGGATAGGTGAGTGGCTTATCACGCATATTGTGACATTTCCTTTCTCCATTTTCCGCTTTCTTCGGCTATTTGTGTGAATTATCCCCCTAAAACGCTTTTGCTCAGGAAATTTTCACAGAAATATTTTATGGGAGGAACGGAGATATTTTCGAGCTATTAGCTATTTAGTTTATACTGTGCATTTGAGAGGTTTTGATTAGCTAGCAAAAATAATCAGTGATCTACAGGGAGTCTCATAAATTCGCGATTTCTTTAAAAATTCATAGACATTGTAGAAATCATGTACGTTTGAATGCGGTTTAAATTAGTTTAAATTTTTGTCGATAAAAGGAGCTGCATGAAAAAATCACTGGAGATCAAAGTCCTATAAAATGCAATGAACTGGGAACATGCAAATCAGACTACTATAAAATGCAGGGTGTAAGGTTAATAGCTCATTTCTGAATTTACTTGTTGCTCTCGCTTCCATAAGAGGCTTTCATTGTGATTGTGGGTTTCATTCATTGGCGAATAAATCCACTGTGGTGAAGTTCTTTTACGTCAACCACGGACAGCTAACAAACGTTTCCGACACAAAAGAGATTTAAGAGAAGTTCGTGCAATCATACTGCTAAACGGAGAGCAGTGCCCTCTTTTGACAAAAATTTAAACTTTTTTTGTAGCAAAAAAAAAAAATTTTGTAATTTCTTCAATTTTTATGAAGTATTAAATTATTTACAAAGCTATAAGACACTTTGAATTTGAATGCATAATAACATGTATATACACAAAGTAAATATACTGAGAAATGTTTTTCTCACATCTCAAAAATAAAAATAACTTTAAAAAGTGAGGTGGTAGAGATTTTTATACTAGTACTGTTGTATGTTGTAATATATTGACCTACGTATAAATAAAATCTTCTATGACAGATGGGTTGCGTCCTCCTTCCTCTGTGTTTTAGATATGATTGTTGACGCATGCTGGGCTGCGCATAAAAACGAAGAATTAATTAATTCGTATTGTGTTTAACTTTTGTTGTGGGTATTTGTATTGAGGCGTGTGCGTGTTATTCGCACAATTTTGCACGTAAACTTTTCTACCAAGCATCTACTACTCACGTGATTTGCACTATGGATCACTGGCTAAAAACTAGATCTGTGCGGAAGGGAAGCAGAAGTTGACTGAAACACCAAAATAAAGTACTGTTCACCTGTAAACGTGAAAACATATTTTGAATCTGCCGAAAGTGATTCTGTCAAAGCTATCGAGGACTACTACATTACCCTATCGTATTGCGAGACGAGGAAAAAAATCACACCATTGGTGATAATTTAATTTCACCGTGCATCAAAAAGATGCTGTCCGATGCATACTTGAAAATGTTCATATAATGACTTTAACACCTCTGCCAAATAATACGGTGTCTCGAAGAATACAAGACATGTCATACGATGTTGAGGTCACGGTCATAAGTCGCGTCAAAGGTTTTGAATTTTTTTCTATCCAAATTGACGAAAGTACCGACGTTTTGCGCAATATTCTGTGCTACTTGTAATTGCTAGAAAGAGAATTCGAAGAAAATCTTATCTTTTCATTTGCCACCGATTGAAGGGGTCGTGGGACTGTTGAAGACTTATTTGAAGCAACTGATCATTATTTCCTTGAAAAAGTATACACGCATATATATGCACACACACGTATCTATATACCGGGATTTCCAAAAATTTCTTCAGTGTTGTTTATGGTAAATAGGTAATTGTTGAGCCGTTTTTTTTAAACAAAGGAAGAGATATAGAACTGAGGACGTGTGTGTGTGTGTTGTAGTTTGGGAGATTGTTATAAAATTTTGGGGGTGAGATAAGTCAAATGGTTTTTCTTTACTGTTCTGTGTAAAGATGGAAATGTTTGAATTTTCATGTTATGTCAGTATCATGTGGCAATGTCCTCCTACTCCCTGCGGAGTGACTTTTTCGAATGGGAGATCGGCTCGAATTCGCGCCTCGAAGCTGGAAAATCGCAGAAAACTGACTTTAGCTGACCACCACTGTACCATCAACGGGGTTCGAATCTGGATCCTCAGGACGAGAGTCCAGCACGATGGCCACACGACCTCACAGCGGCAGCTGACGAGAGACGGTCTCTCATTAAAAAAAGTTCTCTCCAAGGAGAGCAGTCAAGCCTACATTTCAAATTACACGCATCAAGAAAAATAGCTTGTGGATTGTTTGCTTCCAAGTTCAAAAGGCAGATGGCATCACTTCATAAAACATAACAAGCATTTCTCAATTACAAACTTTATGTTAAGTGCATATCACATAGGTACCCATATGTATCAATTCGTTAGAATTTCCTCAGAGGAATATTTATGTGCTGCATGTGCAGTTTAGCAGTGACAGTGGAGTTAATTTGAAGGAGCTAATTATGTCTTTGACACGTGCGTTGCAGAACACTATCCCTTAGTGGGATTTTGTTGGTCGAAATCGTATTTACACTCGAATATTGTAGTTGGGATTAACATTGAAATTTCAGTTTTCTTACTTAATGCCGAATCCTTATGAGACCAAACGACGAAAGCATAATTTGAGCTTGCTTACTTACTTACTTACCGAACAGGGCCAGCTCTGTGTCTTGCGCAATTTAAGCACATTGCACCGGACAGTGGCTGTGTCGGAGAAAAATTTTATCCATTCTTTCAATTTAGAAATGGCATAAAAATATGCACAGATAATATAGTGTTTATAAATAATGATACATAAAAATAAAGAATATATTCGCAAAATGACGTGAATCATCGTCGGGCTTCTGAAAAGGGTCCTACAAATCTACTTACAATCATGAGCCACACGACCCAAACCCATATGCGGAGATAGACTTGGAAGTCTGGGGGGGGGGGGGCGGCGGCACGATGATGATTCATATATACATATTTACCATATATATACATATATACAACAAGGGCTTCCGAGAAGGGTCATACAAACTCCACGTACAGCCAGGGATTCTTGAGATATGGATCTCATGTTTTATTCCCAGGGGGCTCCTGGGAATAAAACATGAGCTTTAAAAAAAATTCGGTTACAGTCAGGAGTTCTTAACCTTTTTTATGGATCCAGACCCCCAACTTGATTCAAAATGGCTTTCCAGTAGGGTTGTACGAATCCATATAGTTTCATTGAAGACTGGAGAAACTGCGAGGCCCCACACTCTGCCGCACGAAGCAACGTAAGTACTTTGGCCTCCCGGGAAGAGGGACCAGTTCATCTACAGCAAAACCAAAACCTATTGAAACGTTAAAAATTACATAAATTGCATCGTAATTAAAATTACGTAAATTGAACAATCAAATCAATCAAGTTAAAGTCAAAATACAACGGGCACCGATAATAAACAATTATAGAGAATTGTATAAAATCATTTTGCAAAAGGCGTAATCAAAAGTTTGATCGATCAAGGATTGTATGGCAGAAGGGCGGAGGACCCCATTGCCCTCGTACAGTTCAATCCATCCAGTCTAACTTACTCTTAATCACTTTTGAAGATCTTGAAAATTTCTTCGGGACTTCATTAGATTTGGGATTCGTCCTGATCCTCGCTTGCAAACAGTGCTACCAGCGCGCTGTCAAGGTGATGCGGCGATCTCCTTAACGGAGGAGCTGATGCCGGAGTTACAGAAGCTGGAGAAGTCGCCTTTATCTTCTCGGTGATGTTGCTCTCAAGGAATTTCACCATTTTCCGTATCTGTACTTTTGATTCCTCTTGACGTAATATGCCAAGCATCCATGATCTGTGTAGATGGGCAGCTGGCGAACGGAAGTGAAAGGGCATCGTTTCTGGACAGCATGTGGCGTAGTGCAGGGTCGTGCAGAGCTCAAGAAAAGAGCATTTATCACTGGCAATCGTTTTAAAGCGATGTCAGGTTGCCGGGAAAGGCCCATGAGCGGTGACAAATAAGAGGAGCTCGCGTGACCAGCCTCGGCTCCTAGTATCGACTTTCTTTATGACTTCATGAGTTGATCTTCCTGACGCCTCCGGCATATCCCAATCCAGTTGCCAATTTGCTATCATGTCCCGCCAGAGGAGTGTCTTGGCGTAAGAAGCTGGATATAAGAGTTTGTGTGTCGCAAAAGACTCCGGTATGGGTCGCTTCTATGATTGCCACATCCGCTTTCCCCAGCCCGTTTTCCCCACTGACAGTTATGGTCGTTTACCCAAGAGATGCGTATTGATGGGTGAGATACAAGTATACTCCGGATCCTTCTGGCCATTGTGTTTTCAGAGAGTGGGTTTAGAAAAGTCTGGATACTAGACCTGCTATCCGATTTTATTACAGCCTGTGTCCTTTTTGTAGCTGCATCCCGAGCTGCTATAAATGTAGTGCGCATCTAAGTTTTATATACTGAATTGTTTTCTTTTAGTTTAGCGGCCCATTTATCCACGATCTCCGCTCCCACGGTTTTTATACAGGCAGCTCCTGTACCTGATTCCAGTTTAGAACCATCGGTGTAGTATACGACGGCTTTTTCATCAGGTGTATCATCCTCCGAAGAGTCTATAAGTACTTGATTGATCTGTAGAGATTCTGCAGGATGCGAAGTCCAGCCTACAGCTTTCTGCTCGAAGGCGTCCGGGACTGATGCTCCCTGATCATTTGTTTAACTGATTTCGAAAATCAAACAGATCATATGGGTCGTGAAACTGATTTTATCTTGGGTCACGGCTGAAAAAAAAAATTTAAGAACCCCTGGTCTAGGCTCTACTGAAATGGTGCTGAACGCCCCTCCTCGTCTAGATCCGGTATGATCATGTCTTTACTTTCTGTGGGTTATTTTCAAAAAGTTTCACCAGTCTTACAAGTTTTTTTTTGATGGAGTACGGCTGCTTTAAGCCGGGATTACACTATAAAAGTTTGGTGAAATACCTTTTATAAAACTTGAAAAATCCAATCAATAAGATTATTAGTTACATTCTACACTCATGTCCATAAATTAAGGATAATTCAGAATCACACGGAAATCTAAATCTAAAGTAAAAATTTCACCTGTAGAATTATCACACACGTCTGCAAGAATGATATGCAAATTTCAGGAAGCCACCAGATGATGCCGATAGTACGTCACAATGACGAGAGTGTAAGGGGGGGGGGTATATAAGGAATGGTGGCAAAGAAGTGAAATTGTTCACAAGAGTTCTGTAAGGCGCTCAGTGCCATAAGCGAATAGTTATGACACAGAGGACGCATGTGCATGATTTTTTACGTGGTAGAGTTATCGGCCGCCTGGAATGTGGGCGTACTCAGATGGAAGTATCCGAGGAACTTGGAATTGCCCAAAGTGTCATCTCTAGGCTTTGGCAACGATTCCAAGATAACGGAAATGTCAGTAGACGTTACAGTACAGGTCTCCCCCGAGATACAACGCCGAATGAAGACCGGTATGTGGCAGTAACTGCCAAAAGAAGCAGACGGAGCACAGCATCCTACCTGTCTCGTCAGCTATCTGCAGCCACGGGTATCACAGTTTCAAGGCAAACGTGTACAGACCTTTGGGAGATATTGGTCTATATGCTCGCAGGCCTGTCAGATGTGTTCCGCTCACGGCAACTCACTGTCGGCAGCGATTAGCCTGGAGTAGAGAACATGCAATGTGGACATCGTCACAGTGGGCTTGTGTGATGTTTTCCAACGAGTCCAGGTTTAGCTTGCAGTCTGATTCACGTCGGACTTTCATATGGAGAACGCCAGGTACCCGTTACCACCAAGACAACATCATTGAACGGCACCGTTACGGTGGTGCAGCATTGCTCGTTTGGGGTGGAATTATACTGGATTCCAGAACAGATCTGCATGTTCAAACCGGAACCATGAAAGCCCAAATTTATCGGGACATCATTCTGGAACAACATGTACGTTTGTTTAGGGGTGCCATGGGCGCAGAATTTGTGTTTATGGATGACAACGCCCGTCCTCACCGAGCAAACATCGTAAACGAATGCCTTGAATCTAAGGATATAATCCGTATGGAATGGCCAGCATTCTCACCTGACTTGAATCCGATAGAGCATGTGTGGGACATGCTTGGCCGACGAGTTGCAACCCGTCAACCACCTCCTACATGTGTACCGGAACTTCGGAGAGCATTTCTTGCTTTGTGGAGTGATCTTCCCCAAGATCAGATCGATAATTTGATACTCAGCAGGCCTAGGTGTTGTATGGACTGTATTTCATCGCATGGGAGACATACAATGTATTAACCATCATACCAACCATGTAATAGTAAGTTTTTGTAAAGGAGATATTTTTTACAATTGCTCCAGGGAGCAAAAATCGTAGTTTTTATGAATGGTATCATACATACACCATCGTTTTTGTTCTTTATCTTTTGTTTAATAAATGGGCTTTATGAATATGTAACGTTTGTTTTGTTTCTGAACCTTTATTTGCCGGAGCTGGCATTATCCTCAATTTATGGACATGAGTGTAGAAAATGCAACCGATGATTTTATTGGTTAGATTTTTCAAGTTTTATAAAAGGGATTTTATCAATCTTTTATAGTGTAATACCGTCCTTAGGATGTTAGCATCCATTCCTTTTCTAAAGCTTCTGATGGGGCTCGGTAGTGAAATTCCTTTTTATACTGGCATAAAGTAACAAATTTCAGCTGATTAGAAAAAAAAAAACCACAATCAAGTACTTCCATAGTATACATTAATGCGTTTTAGAGCCAATTAAAAGACATTAGTTTCTTCCGAAATGAAATTTCCCAGAAAAACTTGTACGTTTCAGGTGAATGATTTTATTGGAAATCCCCGTGAGTTTCGGATTATGTATAACGTATGAACTGATCTTCAGATTACTGTGAGTACAATAAAAAAATATATTTATTTACGGAGTTATTAATGCATTGACTTTGAAATTTTTACTACTTTTTCATGATTTAAAATTAGCTTTTTCCCGTATTTGTTCTTATCACGGAGGAGCAGTGACTTCATTTATTCATGATTTTATCTTTTCAGAAGTTTGGCTAGTGAACAGGTTCAGGGAGGGAAAAAAAAGTGGCATCACGCTTCGATAAAAATGTCCGAAGTGCAAGAGATACTTGATGTCCGCGTGAATAATGAAGTCACGGAATTCCTCGTGGCATGGCGAGATACCAGCATGGAGCCTAGCTGGGAGCCGCAACAGAATCTCAGTTGTATCGAGCTGATGGTCGAGTTCTTGATCACTCGGGGCCATGCTCTCGAAGCCGGGGGCGATTCCGCGATGGTCAAGAGGAAAACTTCCGTCGACGCTCAGGAATCGGACAACAAGAGACTGAAACCTGGAGGTGACACGAACGAGGACACAGAACCTATCAGCGACGGACCGAGCAAGCTCGCTAGGAGACTGGAACGTATAATCGGGGCCGTCGACGTCGATGGTCAGTTGTTTTTTATCGTCAAGTGGGAGGGCATCAACCAACCAGAATCCATGCCGGCCAAGGAAGCGACTGCCAGGTGGTCAAGTCACGTTAACCGCTTCTTCAAGAATCAGATGGACATCATCAAAACATCATAGCATACCGGCAAAATAGTTCGGGAACATTTGACGCATTGGTATGCTTTCACCATGTGTGTTTGGAACATTCTATGGAACTAAATTCTGAGTCTGAAATTAACGTTACGGATCACCGCTTCAATGTTATTGTTCAATTCAGCATCGAGTTTATATTGTCTGAGAAAGAATGCTCACAAAGTTTTACGCAGGTTTCAGTGATTGTTTATTAGCCTACAGTGTATATTGGGCAAAGCTATCGCATTTAGTAAACCGTTCTTATTCCATCAGATATTCACGCTTTGAAACTATTTCATAGGCCAACATTGGCTTATTGTCGAGTACTGATTAAGCATTAATTACAAAAATTGAAAAACTTTGGTTTGTGGCAACTAACTACATACTTCCAAGTATCATTACAATCGCAGCACCCTCTATTTAAAGTTTGCGGAGTGCTGACGAAATAATGTTGGTTCACGGACTGCATGCAAGTTGTCCCTGAACTCTGCAACTACCTTGCCGTACATGCACCTCGTAAACATCCCTTTAGGAAATTTCGTTATA
Source organism: Pholcus phalangioides (assembly GCF_987345545.1). Lineage (NCBI taxonomy): Eukaryota > Metazoa > Arthropoda > Arachnida > Araneae > Pholcidae > Pholcus > Pholcus phalangioides. The sequence goes on from NW_028301602.1 coordinate 22,033,672, forward strand.
TGTAAATATGTTACAAATATATGTTTTGTACAAAATATGTTATATGAGTAATACTTATTTCGTGCTATATTAATGCTACTACTACTACTACTACACCGTACTTTGGCCTCACAAATATTCCTTTAAGAAGGTAATTTTTGACGAATTGGTACATGTTGGAGTGTACCTGTTATGAACCTAATGTGAAGTTTGTTTTTGAGAAATGCGTGTTATGTGTTTTTAAGAAATGTTGTATGCTGGTCCAACTTCACGGTGCATGAAATATGAGGAGCGATAGTACACATCAAGACAAAAAATATTTCCAACAAAACACAGTATCGCGAACCACTTTGTTCGGAGGGAGGATGCGTACAATACTTCAGGAAGTCGCCAAATTGTGGCAACATTGCTGACATAATTTGAGCGGCAAGAGAGCTTGTTACTTTCATTCATCGGCCATTACAGAGAGAATCAAATATTATCGCACGAAGACAGCATAACATGCACTGTCACTGACTCGTATGTAGGACTGGCACAAGCGTTTCCGCGATGGACGGGAATCTGTGAATGATGATATTTTAATCTGGTCAAAGTCACCTTGTCATCACGGACGCTTTAGTGAAAGAAGTCGACCAGATAATCATCTCACACAGGCGACGCACCGTAAGGGACATCAGCAAGAAGGAGGGTGGGGGAGAGTTTTGGTTCCGTTTGTGCCATCATTACAGAAAAACACCACTACAGGAAAGTCAGTGCACGCAGTGGAAATTATCATATCAGTCCTGCGCACGAGTCAATGACAGTGCATGATATCCGTACAATACCTTCGTTCGCCGATACATTTCATGGATTCCAACTCCTTCTGCCACGCACAAATAACATAATAACAACACGCTTCTCTTTCTTTACTCGCAAACATCCCGCAGATACAGATGAAAAACAACCGATTACCTGCTGCCGGACAATACTGTTGGCTGACCGCCATCACATATCACTTGCTTCCAAGATCTACCTTATGCGAGTTCATTCCCCAGTAGAGAGGTTGCCTTTCTCACCTTCGCTCTACCTCTATTTACAATGTCGCCCTCATACAGAAATAAACCAAGTTTTATAACCACTGTTCCGTTTTCATTTGATCCACCCTCATATATTTAAGGGCAAATGTTTGAGGTCTGTCTGGTCGTGAGTCGCTTCGACTCCTGGAGCATTTGTACTTAAATAGTGCATATACAGAAAACAAATATTTTCGCAACAGGTAGAAACGAATAAAATGTGTACATGCCGATATTCTAGAAAAAATATTTACGCAAATATTTTTTTTCCGCATATTCTCAAAGAATGTCGCTTTTTTGGATATTTGTAATGCCGAACGGGAAAAACATATTGAATTCTATGCAGTTATTTTTATATACGCAAAGATTCTAATGCATTTTGATGCATGAACCGAAACCTACACATGTTGCTGTGTATTTCAATCATGTTTCCAGGTATTCATCGAAGCAGAAACGAATACACATTGCAAGCTATATCTTACTTCAACATAAAAGGATTGTAATACTGTATATATTATAATTTTTCAAAATAAGGGATGAATTGACTAAACAACGCATTCATGTTGAGAGCATGATTATGAATATTTGATGATTTTTTTTTTAAATATTATGATGATATGAATATTTTAAACACCTTCCGTGAAATATTGAAATATTTGTGTTAAGGTGAATATGATGTATGCTGTTGTTATGTATGCTCGTCGAAAATTTCGGTTATAATTGGGTAAATTTCCCTAAATTTATTACTTTTACCGGATATCCTGCGTGATACCCCCAAGCGCCGTTGGTGATAAATCAATCACTAGTAAATTTATCACATTTGCCGGTTATTATAATGCATAGTTGTCATTTAGAATTGGTATACATGGTAAAACGGTACCGTTGCCGTGATAAGACATATTATTTAGACGACCGTACATGTGAGTCAGAGTAAGAACCCGATATAATGAACGCTGATTTGACGAACTTTTCTGAACATCCTCGAAATAACTCCCATTTACCAATTCTGGAATCAGACCTTCATATAACAAACTCTTACATTTAACAAATTTTACGGTCGTACCCGATGTAATGATCCCTCATTTAACAAATATTACAATTTAAATAATTACGATTTAACTAAATCGTGAAATTAGTTACATGGGAGTTCGTTATATCAGGGACCGCTATATTTATCAATCCCTGCAATTTCATTATGAAATTCTGAATTTTTATCAATTCTAAATTCTGAATTTTTATCAATTCTAAATTCTGAATTTTTATCAATTCTAAATTCTGAATTTTTATCAATTCTAAATTCTGAATTTTCATGATTGTGAAATTCTGAATTTCCATCGATTCTGAAATGTTGAATTTTAATCGATTCCGAAATGTTGAATTTTAATCGATTCCGAAATTCTGAATTTCCATCGATTATTAAGAAATTCTGAATTTTCGCAAATTCTGAATTTTCATCGACTCGAAAATTCCGGGATTATGAACTTCCGAATTTTCACCAATATTCTGTAACTATTAGCTTCATTTATTCTAAATTTTTACCAATGCTGAAATTATTTCTTGTATTTATTCCCAATTTTCATGATTTTCGTTTTCGAATTTTCGATCCCCCCCCCCCCCCCACCCTTCCCCCACCCAGGCACACTCAGAAGATGTTTCCAAAAGTGCGCGTTGCGAAGTTTCGCAATATGGTAACCCTAGACGAAAGTAATTGGCACTAACTTCTCTGTAGTTGCGCATGTTATACGACCAGAATAGCTAGAAGAGTAGTTTGGGCAATTTTTTGTTATGCTTGTCCAAAGTGGAATTTTGTTTGAAAGGGAAGCAGGCTCGAGTTTGTGCAAGGCTTATTTTTCGCCTAAAGTACAACAAAGGTTCGAGCTGACGTGAAAGGAGTTAAAAAAAAAAAAACTGGAGAGCTAGAATGCATTTATACAATTTGCGTTTAGACAGGATATATTGCCAGCGCGTGACATTTAAGGGGTTAACTATTTGAAAATTACGACGCTATACAACTCGGGTGCTCAATCTTTAGGAGAGATTGCAAGCCCCCTTCATAAGTTTTGAAACGTGTGGCGGGCCACTCAAATGATCTGCAACAAGGCCGTAGGTGACTTAAGTGATCTGTGTATTTCTGCAGATGATTTAAGTGATCTGGAAATTTGCTGCAGGTCCCTTTATTCGTGAGAAACCACCGCGGGTCGCTCAAGAGATCTGTTAATGTGCCACTTAGTTCATTTCTAAGAACTTAGGCTTAAGTTTGCGAGTGGAATCAGATGAGGGCCCCATTAGACCACCGTACCGAACATCTGTGCTGAACAACGTTCGCATTGGAATGATAACATACGGGGGTTGAGTTGAGAAATGAAGTGGTGTAAGTCACATTGAAAATTTTTTTCAAGACAAAGAAATTTGCATTTGAAATTACTAGCAATTATCGTATCATATCATGTCATCATCAATCATTCGTTTTTCATTCAATTTTCAAAGAAAGCATTCTGTTTTTCTCAAATAGTGAATTTCACTTTGCTGCCACCTTTCGACGGAATATCAAGTTTCAATCCGATATAAGGCTTTCACAATTTTCCAGTAGATGGAGACAAAAGTTTCAATATAGGTTTTTTTTGTTAACCACCGAGAGGGTTAACCTCTTGTCGGCATCGGCTGACCATATTACCGCGAGAAAAATATGGAACTTGGGATATTAAGTGCGGGTTAATATACGTCGTATAAATAGGGCGTTCTAAATTTTTACTGAAATCACTAATTGAGTTGCTAATAGAAAAATTCAAAGAGCTACCGCAAAACGCAGTGAGTTGAAATGAATGTCGCACAAATAAAACGCCTGACAACAAATATATGATATGAATATTTATATGCAGAGTATATAGGCAAAAAAAGTCGTAAAATAATTAAAAATTTCGAAAATGAGCTTTATACTTGGTTTTAGTGAAGAATAAAAAATGGAGTAAAAGCATCATAGAAAGTAAGCGGGCGGGAGAATTGGACATTGCTATATACCGTAGAACCTCCCGATAACGGACACAATGGGGACCGAAGATTTTGTACGCCGACGAGGAGTGTTCGTTAATGGATAATAGAATACTTTGAGATCAATCGACATTATTCAAAAAAAGTGTCCGTTAACGGATTTTGTCCGATTACATGGAGTAGCCGTTATGGATGGTTCCCACTGTAAAAAAAAAAGAACATCAAAGAGCAGAATTACGTAAAAATTACGGAATGTCCCGTAAAAATCGGGTCATGTGATCATCCTAGTTATGAAGAAAAATGATGAGTGGAAACCCAAAAAATAAAAAATTGAAAAGAATAAAATGTCTCTTCTGTGCTGAAAGACAATATTAAATGTGCCTTGATGTATATAGGAAATTCCCTTTGTGACTTGAAGTAACTTACGGGCATTAGGAGAGCGCTACAACTAATCAGCTTGAAGCCGCAGCCAACCTTAGGGGTCCCCACGCTTTGTGAGGCCCCCCACACTCACGGTAAATCATTGGAATCGCTCACCGATTTCTTAAATTATTTCTTACATTAATTCTGAATTTCATGAATTCTGGAATTTTTTTATGTCGTTAATTCTGAATTTTCATCAATTGCGGAATCAATAATTTCATTAATTGCTAATTTTTTTTAATGAATTCTGGAATTTTCCTCCCCGTTTTTGTGTTAATTCGCATTTATAATGCATACGGAAAACTAGAATCGTGAGGGGATAATGATGTTTATGGAAAGTCCCTCGCGGTTACTCAAACCCCGGTCTCTCGCATGTCAGATGAGTGCTCTACCTCTATGATATGAAAGCAGCGAGAGAATGCTTCCTTCTTGGAGCGTATATATATACTGAATGTTTCTATATACACTGGTGAAATGAATTAAGAGAATTTGCATATTTTTTCGAATTTCATGAAAAGAACTGAACTGAATGTAAAACCACTGCTTCTAGACGAAAATACAAATCTTGTACGTCAAATACGTAAGCGTACACGTGTGTGTAGGCGGAGCCAGTAGAGAAAAAGGCTTTATGAACACGCGTAAGTTAAGACGCATTTCGTTCGCTAGCACACCTCGGCGAATTTCTTGGTGTTATTTTGCAGCAATCGGTTAATTTCCAATTTTAACAGTGAAAATGAGTAACCATCAACGTTTAGATGATGGAATGAGGTGGCGAATTGTGGGGAGGCTAGAAGCAGGCCAATCTCAAGTCCAGATTTGTAGAGAGTTCAATTTAACGCCCAGCGTCGTGCGTAACTTATGGAAACAGTTCCAGGATACCGGATACATCGAGAGAAAGCCTGGGCAAGGTCGTCCAAGAGCCACGACGGCCAGAGAAGATCGCCATTTGTCGATTATAGCGAGGCGTAACAGGAGTGCTACAGCTTCTCAGCTCTCTCGTGACTTGTATACAGCCACGGGAACCCGTGTATCAAGGGTGACTGTTTCCAAAAGACTTCATGAGAGAGGGTTGTTTGCAAGAAGACCTGCTGTTTGCGTCCCGCTCACTTCTACGGACAGGAGAATCCGTTTATCATGGTGCAGAGAGCATAGAGATTGGAGTATGGATCAATGAGCGACTGTTCACTTCACTGATGAGTCCCGGTTCAGCCTAAGCACCGATTCTCGCCGTACGTTCATATGGAGAGAACCAGGGACCCGCTACCTACTCTCCAATGTCCGCGAAATCGACCATTATGGCGGAGGAGGTTTAATGGTCTGGGCAGGCATCATGTTGGATGGCCGCACACCTCTCCATGTCTTTGAAAGAGGCACTGTGACTGGTGTGAGGTATAGGGATGAGGTCTTGGAGCCCTATGTTCGCATTTTCAGGGGTGCAGTTGGCCCTGAGTTCATTTTAATGGACGATAACGCGAGGCCACATAGAGCTCTTCTGCTCGATGATTTTCTAGAGAGTGAGGATATTCGCCGGATGGATTGGCCAGCCAGATCTCCAGACCTTAACCCTATAGAGCATGTCTGGGACGCTCTGGGGAGGGCAATTGCAACTAGCAACCCCCCCCCCTCCGGGAACCATCCAGGGAGTGAAAACAGCGTTGCTGAACGAGTGGGACCAATTGCCACAGGAAATGATAAACTGCCTTATTTCAAGTATGAAATCACGCTGCGAGACCTGTATATCTGTAAGAGGGGACCATACCCCCTACTAACCCATTTTCTTGTTTATTCTGCAACCGCTGTTTCATACCTTCCGACTCCAACGAGTGTTACGCACGATCATGCGTGTGTATTACTATTATATTGAATGGTTATTTGTTTTGTATTTTATCAATGTATGTAAATATCAAATTTCATTAAAATCGGTACAGTAGTTCTAGTATCGAGTATCGACCAAACTGCAAATTCTCTTAATTTCTTACACCAGTGTACAATGGACCGCGGAAACATTTCGCTAATGGCTCGCAAGACCACCAGATGGCGACGTATTTCCCTGGAATGGCGTTTAGTTGGGTGTGTTCAAAATTTTCCTCTATGAATATTTCTCAGTATTCCTGTATATTCAGAAATAATGGATGCCGATTTCCCTTCCTTAAAAAAATATATAAAAAAAAGTGCGATGGTCCTAAATATTTTTGGAATGCCCCGAAATCGTCGAGACGTACCTGGCCCCGCTATTGTTTCCACAGCGGGCCCGCGACTGGTAAAAGCGGCCCAGGATTGAAGCAGTACGTAAAATAATAATTGACGGGAAATATGAAAATCTAAATTTTTAAATATGGTGTCGATCAAAGGAAGCAAAAAACGTCAGTCAGTGAAATGCATTTCCAATTCTTTCTTTCCATTATGTCTGTTACTGCCAAAAAGCCCGAAATTGGCCAATTGAAAATTTCAGTTTCAAAATTAGTGAAACCAGTGACCCAATAAGTGCATTCATAATAGGGCCGTAAATGGAGTTTTACAATTCATCTAGAAAACCCCTCCGAGTCAAGTTTGGCTATGGTCCATACGTCAAGAATCACTTCCTGCAAGTGAATTTGTACGACCCATCTTGGAAGCCCCCACGATCCAAGTTTGGGATTTGGATGCGTACTGGTGAAACTGATGAGTGTTTGAATTTAAGTGATATTTTTTTCGCTAAATTTCTTCCATACTTATCATACTTCAAACATTCAACGAATTATGCATAATTACCCGTAAAAGTGACAAATGTAGAAAAATGTATCAAACTTACCGAAACGTTTGGTGATTATGCATAATTGCGCTTATTTAATCTTACTGTCCATTGGCTAATTTTTTCCCTTGAGAGTTTTAGACCAGCCAGAAAGGGGAATATGATGATTGCGGCCAAAAAGCTGTACAATAGTCTTGACATGAAACGTGTCCACATTTTGACATATATATCTAGCACATACAATATGAGTTAGAGCAAAAAAGAAAAAAAATTACGATCTCTTTCCCTCTATTTTAATGGATTATGACTATCTTCCGCAGTTTTATTGCTTCGCCTGGAGCAAGGAGGAGGCTTTTTATTACCCTCAGAAGTTCCTTTTTAATCTTTTGGGAGTGTCGTTTTTTTTGCCAGAGGAATCAGCAGTGAGTGTTATTTGCTTCCTATTTTCTTTATTTCTGAATGGAATAGGTAACCCCCCCCCCCTCATCTCAGTAGATGACATGTGCTGTTGGTAAACAAACAATGGTATTGTCAAAATTGATTTATTGAGGTTTCCTTCTTTCAGGAGCTGTTTTACCGACTGTCTTTTCGTGTTATCTTATGGAAAGCATCTATGGCTATAATGGCATTTGTCCTATTTGGAGGCAACTTGGATTCTCCTGCGAACTTTGAGGGCGTTGTTCAAAATGTGTGGGGGGGGGGGGGCAAGGAAAAACACACACATACGCGCAAACCCTCATACCAATGAAGAAATATACAGGGTGGTAACTATCGACCGCCCAATAATTACACACGTGATTCTTTGTGAAAAACTAATATGGATATGTGTTTTCCGTTTCTGATCGAAGCGTTGTTTTTATTTTAGTGTTTTCATAAGTCACCTTCGTCAAGCTATTATTTTTGCACAATCTTCTTTGAAGTTTATTACACATGACTGTTTCGATGAGATTTTAAAATAACTCAAAAAATATTGTCCTGTTTCATTGATCAATATGTAATCTGATTAAAACGACAGCGTACAAAAACGATCGCGTAGTAAACAGAACGGTTATATACGTACGAACACTGTATGCACCTTTACCAAAAAATGTTGACTTGATAGTGAAAGAGAACAAATTACCACATTTTGGCGAAAAGTATTGGTTTGGTTAAAAAAAATTTCAAGTTGATCTCATTTGGTTAACACTTTAAAAATCTGGTGATAAATTTGCCAATATAGTGGATGAAACTAATATGTAATTGCACGTAACAACAAGGTTATACTATCACACTCTCCATTGAGAATAAAAGCGCCAATCGTGAAAGAAGTAGAGGGCGACCTTGGTTTCTAATGGGATTGAATATTTCAGTTCATTTTTAAGAAGTGACAACCCGCTGCTGGCGATTTTTGGCATATAACTGACCGTTAGAAAAATGACACGTCACAAAATTTTAAAAGCTTATAACTCACTTAATATTCGTCCAATCGAAAAACGGAAAACACTTTTCGATATTAGTTTATCACAAGGAATCACGTGTGTAATCACGAGTAAAAAACAATTGAATTATTCCGGAGACCTGAAAAAGAGTACGAAAAGGCGAATTTTCTAAAACTTTTAAGGACATTTGAAACGACACCAAAAAGGAGGACGGATGGTAACCCTAGGTAAACCCGCTGGAACAATAATTTTTCCCAACTCTAAAACCGAATCGCTATAAAAAAAGGAGAGACGGGAAAATTTCTGGGAATTTTGACGGCTAATTGGCGAATACGTGTGAGAAAAAATACGTCCCCAGAAAAAATGAAAAATATTTCCGGGAACCGAAAAGGAGGAAAAAAGGGCGAATTTTTCGAAACGTAGAGAGAAGCTTGAAAAGACATCAGAAAGAAGAACGGTTGGTAACGTTACAAAAAATAAATTCGACAAAACCATTATGTGGTGCTGCCATCTGTTGCTTATAAACGAAAATGACGTAGAGCACCTTTATGGCAACTTTGGCAGGAGTATGTCTAAAATCTGTATAATTGCTATCATTGGATTAAGTTTTCACGGGGTGTTTAATTGATCAAAAGCTCGCGAGCATTCTTGATGCTTCCAGGAGCATGTACGGGGATATGGAGCGATTGTCCCGGAGCATTGAGAAAGTGACGGAGTGTCAAGATCTAAGTGTAAAAGATCTAAGAACTACAGTCGAATCCCGTTTTACGAATACCGTTATAGCGAAATTCTCGTTTTAACGAACACTTTTCTAATCATTCATATAAGTTTACATAAGAACAATGAAAAAATAGGGAATTCCTTTATAACGAAATTTCAATTTAACTATGTTATTTCTCCGGTCTCTTGGAGTTCACTATAACGGATTCGACTGTATAACAGGGCTAACAGATTCCAAAACTCAGAAATGATATTGTACACACGCGCCTCCTTCACGAGCACTTATCTCTTGTTTATTTGTTATTTTGAAATCATTCCAATTTTATAAGATTGGTTTTACTCGAATACATCCATCAGGGCCCCAACTAGGGGGGAGCAGACGAGTCGGCGCAAATTTCATTTTGAAACCTCTTTTAACGTTACTACGGGGCGTCAAAATGCACGCTTCCCCCGGGTGACCAAACATCTAGTTGCGGCCTTGACATCCACTCCTTTGAAGGCGGGACACACGCTGCCTCCCATTTCGGAGAGATATCGAAGCGTTCCCGGAAATTGGGGGTGTATCTATAAAATTTTATTAAAACCAAAGAAACATAGTCGCGTCACCTTAGGTGAAGGCAACAAAATGTAAAATAAATAAAAATAATTGATGTACAACACACACAATTATTGTACATCCAGATTTCAGACTGGAGTGACAGGGCAACATGGGTCGAATTGCCAATTTGTATAAGCCGAGTTTATTATAGCGAGTAACTAAATAAATATTAACATGTAGTTTTTTATTATACTTCAAATTATTGTTGATGTTATAAATTATTTCTCGATATTTATTTTTTTGACTGTTATTTTGTGTATATGGTTGTTTTGTTATTGAGATTAAAAACCCGAATGTTTCCCTCATTGGCTTGATAAATTTTAGGAAAGATGGCAGCACCTAATTTCACATCAGTTTTGCGTATAGAAAAAGAAAAGATTCCGTTTGTCTCTCTCTCAAGCAGTGATGGTAACACGTGGGAAAAATTGGCCAAAATTGGTTGGTCCACATGGGAAATTTTTTGGCGTTTATGGGAAATTTTAAGAGGTCATCAAACAAAAGAATTTTTGTTGAAAAAGATATATAAATGCAAAACAATGCTGTTCTAGTGTAAAATAATTGACTATATATTTCTATCGATAGATGGCAGCACAAATTTCTGAATGTGTGGGGGAAAAAGTTAGTCAAAAGGGAAATTTTGCTTGACGACGTTACCATCACTGCTTTCCAGTGGGTTTCAAATTTTCCAAGAACACACATGAGAAATTGCATCCAATATGCGCATGTAACCAATAGGCTTATGTAAAAATATCTTTGCTAAAACTGTTACAGTGTAATCCCGGCGTAAGATCTAAGAACTATAACACGGCTAACAGATTCCAAAACTCAGAAATGAGATAGTGCACACGCGCCCCTTCATGAGCACTTATCCCTTGTTTGGAACAGATGTGACGCCACTTTAATATAAAAAAACAACACAACAATTATATAGGAAAAAACAAGTTTTCCAACCAAAAAAAGAATTATACAGTGATACCGTGGCTAACGAAGATAATTCGTTTGGGAATCACTTTCGTTAGCCGGAACGTGATTTCCCTCCGGTTAATATGGAAAATCGTTTAATTCGTTCCAAGTACTGCCCAAACTTATGAAAAAAAGTTTTTTTTTAAAAAACACCAAAAAAGGACCTTGAAAATGACCATAAAAAATGACCCAGAAACGTGAAATAATGCCTTAAAAACCAAAATAAATATTCTCCAAGAATGACAAAAACTGCCTTCCTTTAGAACCAAACTATATCGACTGGAGAGAGGGTCAAAGAAAAAAAAAATCTCTATAATATCTAATTGAAAACTACATTCATATTCTCAACATTAGATTTAATCAGAAATTGCTAATATAAAATTTATGAGTGGGTTTTAGGGGCCGTTCAAGTTTTACGTCATCATCGATGGTGGGGGGGGGGGATTTCCGATTTGCTGACTTTTGATGACAGGAGGGTGGGGGATAACGGTAGTTTGGATAACGCTTACGTCATCAACCACCCTTTATGAAAATATGAAATATTCTTAATGGCATCTTACTCGGTGCGCCAAAAACGGGAAAAACCTTCCGATAGTTTGTGGGCACTTGAAGTAACATTCCCTCCCCCATTGATAGGTGCCCTACAGAGCCACTTTAGTGATATCTAAATATTTCGCGGATCCAAGTGATTTGGAGAAGTACCACGCATCATTCAAGTGATCCGTAATTTTATGCCGCGGATCACTTACATAATCTGAGAATGCGCCGTCGGTAACTTGAGTGATGTAGAACCGCACTGGGGGCCAATTTTAAGTGCTCTAAAACTACGCCACATATCATAATCCCAGAGCCATATTTGGTCCACGGGCCAAGGGCCTTTATGCGATTTATCATTATATGTCTTAGAGGGTGGGTCGCAATGAATTTACTAAAGATATATAAAATTTGAGTTCGTAGCCCTTTCAAATAACATTGAAATTAACAGAAATTGATTATAATAACATATAAAGGAATTTTAATATTAACCCTTTGCACGCGAACCAGCAACTCGAAACGATTATCTGCATATTTGGTGAATTTCTTACAGCTAACTTAGAATGATTTCACACACAATTTAACATGTAAAACTGTTGTTTTAACATTTTATATATCTTTATACTTCAAATAAATAAATAAATAATAGTTATTTTTATTATATTACAATAGTAATAAATAAGATATAGCTAATGGCTGTTTTATGTCTGAAAATATTTGCGGTCCTGCGGCTCTTTCGCCGGATACAAATGGTATGCTTTGCGGTATTTCTTCGCATTCTGTGCACGTTATGCATTCTGAATTTTCTGTCTCTCCTGTGGAATCACTGTCGCTTTGACATTCATTATCTATTATCCTGATTTTTCGCCTTCTTACAACTCTTACTTCATCGCTATCTTCATCAGTGCTTTCCTCCTTTCTATCGTCGAGTAGTCTATGCATGGACGTAATTTCGTTCTTCATCAACGTAAAATCGAACTCATCTTCACTTGAACTGATTCCTTCATCGCATTCCATGCTTATTGGGCTCCGTAACTTTGAAAATAATATCCCTATTGCCACGACTGTCGAGTTCGAACTAACGCGAAGACGCATATATAACAATAAAATTTAAAAAAAACATTTAAGATCGAAGATTGGCAGTTGTTTTATACGCATATATTGTTTAATACACTCATGAAGCGATGTTGCGCAAACCAAATATAAATAAACATCGTTACCGCTCGAATTATCGCGTGAAACCGAGTGGTGATCGAGAGTCCCCTCTCCAGTGCAAAGCGTTTTATTCGGGCACCTATTTTAAGTTACATGCCCGACCAGGCATGTAAATTATTGAAGATTTTTTGGTCCATGTTCCAATATACTTTTCTTTTGAAAAATCTTTTAAGAGTTGGTACAAATAAGGGATCCACGATTAAAGAAAGCATTAATAACGTGGAAAAAGAAGAAAGAAAAAAAAATCGAGTGAATTTTGACACTGGATACAGAGAAAGATGAACAAAGTCGAAACTTTTGAAACATTTTCTTGGCTGCAGTCGCGAGAATTGAACGGTACCGTCTCGTGGAGCTGTCAAAGCTTTGATTAAGTGTACCCAAGGGTATCAACGGGAAAAGCATGTTACTAACTGATAATAAATCCCTAGAATTCTTTTCTCTCTTTCTCGCTCTCTCTCTCACACACACACACAAAAACCTTTGTCTCTTCTATACTTTTCGAATTCCTCTTGAATCCTTATTCCCTTCTGATATTTGCATTCATGTTTCTCAAGTTCAAACATGCAGCATCTATCGATATTGTATAAAGAAGTTTTTCGTCCCGTACCCAAAAAATGTAGCCTTCAACATTTACAGCGGCATTAACGAGATATCTGGCCTAACTTAAGGAATTTTATTTCGATATAATTACGAGATATCTCGCTTCCTTAAAACCATCTTACTTCGGCAATGACGAACCCAGATGCTGCGTTGTGTTTTTTTTTTAAATTATTATTCTTTAGTTACAGTCAAACATGTTTTCCATCCCACCTCAATCTGTCAGATCATTTGCTAGTGGTCGGTATCAGCTTTTGTTAAAAGTTTCAAAAAACTCAGGATGAGAAAGACAGTTTTTTTAACCTTCGGGTTAGTATAAGAATATGCGTGCAGTATTAACGATAGTGCCCGTGTGGCATGGTGGTAAGATGCTCGTCTACCATCGGGAAGGTTGTTGTCTGGGTCCCGGGTTCGAACCCAAGGGAGGGTATAGATAAGGTATTTTCCCTAACGAACTCGAGGCGACCACCGATAGACAGCGCCTTCACTTCCAACCCATCTCACTAATGGCAGTAAATTGCAATATAGCGATATGGCCAGAGTTGGTGTTTGGTGAAGTAGTGTTAATGATAGAAAGTTTTCATTACTATTCTCAGATTTGGGAGGGACGGGGTCACTATCAGCTACTACTAAACCACGCAAGGATCTCGTTCATATTCCTATGCGGAACTTCGAACGAATTGGTACATGTTGGAATGGGCGTGCATGTGTTGTGAATCAAATGCGAAGTTTGTTTCTGTTTAATGCTTGTTTTGGTGCTGTCATCAGTTATCTGTATTCTGAACTGTGAGTGAAGTGGAGCGATTGAATATTCATTACATTATTCACATATAATTCATTATGACCTACTGAAAAACGGAAAATATATCGGTGTCTTTCCCGATAACGGAAAATATATCGGTTTCTTTCCCGATAATCGGTATCTGTTTTCAATTTTGGCCAATTTAAAAAAAAAATTGGTTTCACACACTTGTGATGTAAAGAACAACATTATTGCTTTATTGTAAAATCTCAAAATGTGTCACTAATGGCTACCGAAATTTAAATATAATATTTGCTAAATTAAATCAAAATTTATTATATAAAGTTTTTATTGGTTTAATTGTGTGCGATCCTCTGTCATTTTTCTCACAATGAAAATTTTTACGGGCATATTTTTTTTTCCAGCCAACTCGTTCGGTATTTTCCCTGTTGCGGCCTTTTTATTAATATTTGTACTGTTATCCCTTCATCTTTTTTGTAATTCACTGACGCTCGCACACGTCAAACAACAGTTCCCAAAATGTTTCATTGTGTTAATTTTTTCAACCAAAAAAAAAAAATGCAGTGTTGGAGCTTCTTGGGCATTTTTTTTTAATTTTATTTTGTCACTAATTTGACTGATTAATTCCATTTGACTGGAATGCTCACGAAACCCCAAGAGTTCCACGGATCACAGACTGTGATCATTATTTTATTTTCAATGAAATTTCTCACCCACTCCATAGAAAATGCTCGTATTTGTGGGTTTTATGTTCATAAAAACACTTTTTTCTCCCTCCAAAATTCTTTGCAAGATATTGAATTTTTGAAAAACTATTCAATCATCGACTTGTCTGTAGTTCAAATGTCTCTATTGTGTATTTGCTATTTCAATTCTTTCTCTAGAGCCATTTTAATAGTCTCGTCTAGGACTTCAATTTCTTTTTTTTTCAATTCATATACTTTTGGTACTTCTTCTTTTAGAAAAAATATATGTAAAAACATTCTTCAGATACATATACATATATTTCTCATTTCCATTATTACGGTACGCATCGTATTACTCATACACAATGTCTCAATTATTTTTTGGACATTCAACTATCTGCTTCTTTAGAAAAAATAACCATTTGTTTCAGGAACGTTTCTCGACACACCTACGATTATTCACCGGTTGAAAAACCCTGAATTACAAGAATATAAAATCTTTAATTTTACATCTTACTGCTTTGATTTGAACAAGAGTTGCTCACTACGTTATTAAATGAAACATTCAGTTGCAATTTGTCAGGTGCCGTTAAGTAGATTTTTTTACAGAAAGTGAAAAAAGATAATTTAAAGTGTATTTTTTGAGTTGACCGCTCATAATTTAACATTTTAACATCATAATATTGGCATTTTAACATCATAATATTAGCATTTTAACATCATAATATTAGCATTTTAACATCATAATATTAGCATTTTAACATCATAATATTAGCATTTTAACATCATAATATTAGCATTTTAACATCATAATATTAGCATTTTAACATCATAATATTAGCATTTTAACAAGCGGTCAGCTCGATAAAAATACACTTTACAAAAGAGCGTATTTTTAAGAGTGTAATTATTTTGCTTTTATATTCGGTATTTTGGTTATATTTGACATCCATATTTTTAATGGGCAAATTTTTTCAGCTACCTTATTGAGCAATTCGCCTGTTGTATTTGGCTCTTGTATTTGTATAAAAAAAAAAGTAGACGTTACTTAATAATTTTTGGCAACTGGACGAATAGAAACACTCCTCAGAACCTTTGTTTTACACATTTCAAGAATGTTAAATCTCATCTTATTTTAAACATTTCAATGTTTAAACTAACAACAAATTTCAGAAAAATCCATTGCGGAAGTTTGAAAGTATAATTATTTTTACAAGAATTTCAAAACCTCCTCAATAACGGGTGACTTTTTTTCATGAAACTTCTTTAACGGTGAAATAAATATGTCACCGTTCGAAATTAACATGAAAATATTAGCTGGGGAATTCTTTTCCACTTGAAAAACATGGCGGAAGAGGAAAGTAAAACAAACAAAAAAATTAATTTTTCGGAGCATCGGTAGAGCCAGAACACGTGATTTTTTTTTTGTGTGACGTCATTGAAGATCGCACCGTCCATGTCCTGGAAAAGGAATTCGCATTCGTCGAAGTTATTTTCCATTTGCTGTCGCAGGGTTTTTAGAAAGAAGTAAACTCAACCAAAACCAAGGCGATAATTCTCTCTCTTCCCTCTCACCATCTCTCTCTGTGTACATGTGTTATGCAACACTGTCTCCACCGAAATATTTTATGTGTTTGTCGTTCGTTTCCGCAAATTTTTGACATTTTCCTCCTCTTTTACGGTATGAAACGCAAACTCCTCAAACTTTTTAATCACCTTTGATGTTTAGGAATGCAATTTGGGAAATTCCATTCCTAGGAATTTATCGTTCGACTGTTTCTGAGAATTATGAAGAAAAAAGAAAATAAACAGGTTGAGGGGGAAAAAAAGAGAAAAATTAGCTAAATTTGTGAAGTTTCCGGAAAAATATTCTTTTAGTGTTTATGTGTTCTCGTACCTTTCCCAATATTACAACTCACATTCATTACCCGAGGTTGCGCATTTCTAGAGGATGCTAATAACCCTTTCCAACCATGATCAGAAATTTCACATTTTCTGATTTTTGTTATAGCACCTTCAAAAATATTTTAATGGTTACTTTTCAGTTCTCTGTATTTTCTTCAACAAAATTTAAGGATATACATTTTTCATTTCTCCTATTCATTCCATAAATTTTTTCTGCTTTATATATTAGACTGTTAATTTAAATAGAAAGTCTTTCATCCTTTTAAACTACGAACGCATGTAAATACCATTCTTGAAAATAAATTGAAAATATTGACTGATATCATCAGTCGTGTACGTTTATTGAATTTTCAATATCAACTTCATTCAATGTTCGAGCACATTTGCACTGGTCAGAGACATCACAACTTCGTTCTACATTAAAGAAACTTTCCCTCATCGATTCTATCCCACATCATTTCATATCAATACAGACGCAGTGGTAAAGTAATGTAAGAAGCGTCACCTATGGTGGCCCAGGTGACATTTGACATGACGACATTTTAACTATAGTCAGCTTCGAGCCCTGTTCTGGCGAGAAGGTGAGAGAGAAGATAATTTTTTAAAGACAGAGGGAATTCTCTTGAGACATGGGTGTTTAAAACCCACCAAATATCAATTTATTGGATTTCTCCCTGCAATTAAATTATGTAATATTATGTTTTAAATTTGATTGTAGGAAAAAATGGGTCTTAGAAGCCAGCTTAGCGCTCCAAAATATTCTGTATTTATATACTAATCAATGAATAAAATTTTCTTATATACAAATACAAATGCAAGGCCACAACCGGCAAAATGCCCAATGAGGTGGCTGAGAAAAAGATGCCTATAACAAAAGTATGGATGCGATATATTACTAAAATACAGTAACCCAATTAGAAATGCAATCACAAAAATTATAAACAGTATATACATGTATGATAAAATGTTATACAATGCCCGTAAAATGTAGTATTTATGGTTCCGTTATTCTAAGTATGGATAGCTTCTAGATTTGTCCCAACATGTTATCGTATTTCTTTTTAAACGTGTCAATTGTATTAGAATATACTATCTCTAAGGTAAGCTATTCCATTTATTAACAACCCTATTAGACAAAAATTCTCTGCGACACCATAACCTAGAATTGTTCCTCACCAAACGATACTGGTGTCCCCTTGTAAAAGCAGTTGATTGACGGCGATAAGATATGAATGAAATATGAATAAAATTATCTTAGATATTACGATGTACCAGTTTCACAAACTCTAAATGACCCGATGTTTTCAAAATTAAGGTTAATAATAAATATTCATTTTTCAACAAAATGAAAAACTATTTTCAGTCACCCCAGATTCCAGTTTTTCCTTATGCTAAGTAAGTCACAAGATCTTTCGAATTCGTCATTCTGGGTAGTAGCTTGCTTAGCTCGCCAGTAGGTCACTTCTCATTCACGAACGGAATTTTCTGTCTGTCAAGTGTCCACGAAAGAGTTTTTTCACCGTATATGCAAAGGCTAACACAAGAAGTGAGAGAAGCAACCTACCACGTATAAAGTGCATAGAGTAGAACCTCTCGATAAAAAACGGACACTCACGGGAGCAAAAAACTTTTCCGCTAAAGAGGAGTGCAACTAAAAGAAGTGTCCGTTGATGAGAGATGTCCACTAACGGGGAATGTATATAAAGGTTTAGTTGCATAAGTATATAGGGTTCATAGGGAAGTACCTTTAGTCGAAGATGATCTCACTCTCCGCCATTACTACGGAGGTTTCGGACAGCGAAGATATAAATCCAGAAAAGAAAATTCATCTGATTTCGCGGAATCGAACCCACGTTCTCTCACTTGCCGGGTGAGCGCCCTAAACCCCTAGACTACAAAGCCAATGAATCCTCTTTCCTTTGGGCTCGTATGCGCTGAACGGGGTCGCATATGGACAGCCAGATCTGACTCGGGCCAGATCTCACAATTTCTGATACTGCCACCAGATGGCGACTTATCCGAAGATGACATCAAGAAAAAAACAGGCACGAATTGTTTCATAAATGTTTTTGCGTTTGCCTGAACTGAAAAATAACAAGTTTCAGTTTTATTAAACTAATTAATATTTAAAAAATAAATTACTGTATTTTAGCTTTTTTTGTAAGTATCGTCAGCTTTATTTATAATGTTAATCAATATTTTTCACAAAAAAGGAAAAAAATGCATTATGAATTTTTTATTAATCTTTGAACTAAAAAAATAAATTTTGGAATAGAAATTAAATGAAGAAAATAATTATTTACCAAAATAAATAATAAATTAAGAGCATTGGAGCGGTTCAGTGAGCGTATGTAATGAGATGGCAGAGGCATGTCGGAGGTAATTTCAATTAGCTCGTTGTTAAGCCCAATTACTCCATTCATTTTTCATTGGACGCAAATTATTATCATTTTTTCCTTTTTTTGGAGCTTCTCTCATCACTATTTTTATTTATTTTTCATGAATAACATATTGTTTATTCTTTAAAATAATCTGCGATTTTTTTTTTCATTTTCCAGGAAGATATTTAATGATGTATAATATCTGTTATTTAAAAAAAAAAAATGTTATATTTTAGTATAAGGATGATTTTGTGTGTGAGAGAAATTTCAATTTTTTTCCAAGTTTTTATTTTGAATGATAATAATTATCTCAAGTCGATGAAATGTAGAATTTGTTAGTATCTGGCTTCTATAGCAGTGATTGGGCAAAATTTTTCAGGGACCTTCCAAAAATTTCGGGAGAACAGGTCATAAAGTGACACTGATTCATAATTAAATTTTTACAGTTAGAGATAAAGCGGACGGGATGTGTTGCATTTTTTGAAGACTGCTACGGTTTAATTGCAAATGAGACACAACGCTTTACAACTGTTAAAATAAATAAGGATATTTTAATAATTTTCTGCATATTTATCAGGGCGTATTCCATTTTTTGCATGTGCAAAAAATTTTCAAGTTAATCTCTATTCAAATTCTCACAGCTATATATGCTTATGCAAAAGATTGGAACACCATCATAAATGATTTTTTTTTTGTTTATACACCGAAATATAAAATTTCTATACTATTATTTTAAAATCTGCGGCTGGTCAGATAAAGCCTATAAGCGGGCCGTAATTTTCCCATCACTACTGTTCTATGGAATAGTTTCTATATTTTTGAAAATGTATTCATTACTTTATTTGTTTTTTTCAGAATTGAAGCGCTTATTCCAGAAACTTCCATAACCGACATCACTATGGGATTTCTGCTCTAAAAACAGTTAGCAGCACTGACGTCATTTGGCAGGTTTTATGAGACCTAAAAGGGGTTAAACAGGTCATTTCGGATTATATTGTGTTTTTCAAGTTTTTTTTTTTTGAAGGTTATAGTGATTATTTTCCGTTCTTTGTTTTCTAAGTTTGGAAAAAGTGTCTAGTGAATCGTAATCAGACGTAGAATTTCAGAAGAAAAGGTGTCGTTAATCCAGGCACTTACAAATGCAATATAGTGTACAAATCACCAGTATAAAGCAAAAAAATGTGCCACTTAGAAAGGTAAGAAAATCACTCGGAAAAACTCTTCCTAACAAAATCAATTGCAAATGTTCCCCCAAGTGTTTCAAACATGGCACCCAAGAAGTTCTGAGTACCTTGGGCAAAGTGAAAAGCCAAGACGTTCATTAATGGCTTGGCCACATCAACATTTTATTTGCAGAAAGATCACTCGCCTTCTAGAACCGCCAACTACGGAAGCCTATCCTGCTGGAAAAAATCCTAATCAAAGAGAAAAAAATTGATAATCTGTAAAAGCTTGCTGAATATGAAACAGACTATGCTGAATTTATACCACATGATTTTGAGTTGGCCGAAGTCTGAAGTTAATATAAGAGAATATTCCGACTACGCAGAATAGAGAATCATATTGCATATGATTATTTTATTTCTACGAAAATCTGTAATTCACCAAAATAAAATTCAATCTCATTAAAAAGTCAGCTTTCTTGATTTTTACCCCTAACTGAACTCATCAATATCATAAAAATGGTAATTTTTTTACCTCTCTCCCCCCTGAAATTTAGTAAACATATCACTTTTCCATTTTATGTAGGGAACCATCCTCCACCTTCAGTAACTTCTTCGTAAAAAAAATATATGGTTTTAGTCAAGTTAGAGAATGTTTTCCTTGATTATCTCAAAATTATAAATTCTGCACTTATGGGGTTTCTGAATTAAACGCTTCAATCTAGTCTGCCCATTTTGACGAAAAAATAATTCTTTGTCTAGTTCTAGTAGGTAAAGTAATATAAACAAGGAGGAAAAGAAAAACTACATTGAGATAACGATGATGGTAGGATTGTAATATCGTGTCAACGTTGCGTCTAGAAGAAAATACCCAAGGAGAAGAGGTACTGAATCTTTATTCACATAAGTCAATATATATTATATTAAAAACTGAATTTATATATCGCAAACATTGAAAAACAAAAAGACTAGTCTTTAATCTACATTCCAGCTACGTCAAAGACTTGATATTCATTATAGAGGGGACGTAAAAAAAAATTAGATCAAAGGAAGTATTTTATTCCGATGTTTGTCATCATGAATAATAAATTTAATACTTACTAATCAGCTTTAGTTATTGCAAACATCAAAAGAAGTCATACTTCATACAAAATGTATTCGAACTAAACTTTGAAGTAACATTGAAATCTAAAATTAAATAAAAATGTAGATGAATTCATAATTTGAAAATATTTACTCACCAAGAAATAATGTATCCAGTTTCTTCAGTTCATTCCGAACCATCATCAAAAAATTATTACAATATCTTCAAAATATACGGATACTTTATTTTTCCCATTTTAACTAATGACAATGGTGAATTTTAGTTCAAATCAAGAAACATTTGTCATAGATTATGACTTTTGTAGGAGAATGAATTTAAAATTTCACGTCCCTTTATATGAGCAATATTCAGGAGAAATTACTATATATATATTATTTTAATAAATAGGGTGGACGAGAACTGAACACATTTAAGAATTAAAACAAACCACTCAATTAACATAACAAGGTGCGGTTTGCACTAAAATACTTATCATGGCCAGGAGTATTTTTTGATAAACGAAAAAAAAGTTCGAATTTCACTCACAAGAGGTGCTGTGAAACAAAAAACTCGACATAACACATAAAATGCAACACAAGCCGTGCATAATAATTATGTTACTATGCAGTGTGCATAACAATTTAAACAATAATTTAATTATTAATGTGAAAAAAAAATTGAAAGTGTTTTTGCTGTTATCAGGAGAGACAGGGCAGCAACTTCGTTATTGATCTTTGGGGTACACGGGAACTATAAAAAGTTATTTTCTTTTAATTTAATAAATATGCAAAACCCTTTGAAACATGAATGACAAATATGAGTACTACACGTTATTTTACAAGCTTTTTCTGACTAAAAGAATATCTCTAGGATCAAGGGATCACCAGTAAAATGCCATAACCCCCCCCCCCCCCTCTGTTTGCTATGCACCCTGCACAAGTATCGCAAGCCCTCGAAATTACTTACGTTTATAAAATTCTGGAAGCAGCGGTATAATTTCATTTCCAGATGCCAAAAATAAGACTAAATAATACTCAGAGTTATGTTCCCTTTCGAGTTTCCACACTGTGTTTCTTTGCATTCGAAATTAATCTCAACAAATGTTTTTAATTTAATAAAAATTTGACGGTTTTGATTTTATAAAACGGATATTTTATCAAGTGATTGGTTTTGATTTTTGAACTTTGACTTTATTAAGCTTCTGATTGTATTGTCCGCTGATTTTATTAGCGACGGGTACTGTATTTACATTCGCAAGAAAGATATCAATTTTAAAGAAATCGAAACGGAGAAACCGTGATTAACGATTCCAGAATAATTAATAGCTGATCTCAACAGATGAAAGAGCGCTATATAATTAGTAATAATAGTAATAGTTTATTCCAGTTCTTGCATTAATTGATTATTTTGCCGTAGTTGCGATTGAAAAATTAATCCTTTTCTATGAGTACCGATTTCGAGTTTTTATTCAAGGTAAAATGTTATTAAGCCGCTTAATTTTTAAATGAGAATTCAGCGAATAAAAAATAATAAGTGTTTATTTTCGTGACGTCTATCTAATTAATACTTGATTATATTAAGCTTAGTCTTTATTAGATGTTCAGTCAGCAATTGAAAATTCATTATTCGAATTTATTTAAGGAGTTTTTTTTTTCTCCCCGCTCAAAAACGCGGAAACGGGATTTATTTGGGAGATTAATTTTGTTAATTTGAAATGTTTTTCCGTCTTTTGTCATTTTAAAATATTTATGTATAAAATTTTATATTTCTTCATTAGATAAATTTATTTGAAATATATTATTCATCATACAAAATGAGATTCTTTGAAGCGAAACATTACTTTTTAGCAAATTAGAAAGAAAAGAGCGGACTAATAGCGTTCAATCGCGTTTAATCATTTTTTTAATTATTATTGAACTAAATAGGTTGAATTTTTACGCATATTCAAGCATAAAAGACACGTAGTGCGACACATTTAAGTGCATTATTTTTTCTCATTAAGGCTACCGGGAAGTATTTTACTGATTGCTATTTTCTCACAATTCCTGAAATGCGGACATTTCAGGCTTCTTTGATTTGAACAAGAGTTGCTCACTACGTTATTAAATGAAACATTCAGTTGCAATTTGTCAGGTGCCGTTAAGTAGATTTTTTTACAGAAAGTGAAAAAAGATAATTTAAAGTGTATTTTTTGAGTTGACCGCTCATAATTTAACATTTTAACATCATAATATTGGCATTTTAACATCATAATATTAGCATTTTAACATCATAATATTAGCATTTTAACATCATAATATTAGCATTTTAACATCATAATATTAGCATTTTAACATCATAATATTAGCATTTTAACATCATAATATTAGCATTTTAACATCATAATATTAGCATTTTAACATCATAATATTAGCATTTTAACATCATAATATTAGCATTTTAACATCATAATATTAGCATTTTAACAAGCGGTCAGCTCGATAAAAATACACTTTACAAAAGAGCGTATTTTTAAGAGTGTAATTATTTTGCTTTTATATTCGGTATTTTGGTTATATTTGACATCCATATTTTTAATGGGCAAATTTTTTCAGCTACCTCATTGAGCAATTCGCCTGTTGTATTTGGCTCTTGTATTTGTATAAAAAAAAAAGTAGACGTTACTTAATAATTTTTGGCAACTGGACGAATAGAAACACTCCTCAGAACCTTTGTTTTACACATTTCAAGAATGTTAAATCTCATCTTATTTTAAACATTTCAATGTTTAAACTAACAACAAATTTCAGAAAAATCCATTGCGGAAGTTTGAAAGTATAATTATTTTTACAAGAATTTCAAAACCTCCTCAATAACGGGTGACTTTTTTTCATGAAACTTCTTTAACGGTGAAATAAATATGTCACCGTTCGAAATTAACATGAAAATATTAGCTGGGGAATTCTTTTCCACTTGAAAAACATGGCGGAAGAGGAAAGTAAAACAAACAAAAAAATTAATTTTTCGGAGCATCGGTAGAGCCAGAACACGTGATTTTTTTTTTGTGTGACGTCATTGAAGATCGCACCGTCCATGTCCTGGAAAAGGAATTCGCATTCGTCGAAGTTATTTTCCATTTGCTGTCGCAGGGTTTTTAGAAAGAAGTAAACTCAACCAAAACCAAGGCGATAATTCTCTCTCTTCCCTCTCACCATCTCCCTCTGTGTACATGTGTTATGCAACACTGTCTCCACCGAAATATTTTATGTGTTTGTCGTTCGTTTCCGCAAATTTTTGACATTTTCCTCCTCTTTTACGGTATGAAACGCAAACTCCTCAAACTTTTCAATCACCTTTGATGTTTAGGAATGCAATTTGGGAAATTCCATTCCTAGGAATTTATCGTTCGACTGTTTCTGAGAATTATGAAGAAAAAAGAAAATAAACAGGTTGAGGGGGGAAAAAAAGAGAAAAATTAGCTAAATTTGTGAAGTTTCCGGAAAAATATTCTTTTAGTGTTTATGTGTTCTCGTACCTTTCCCAATATTACAACTCACATTCATTACCCGAGGTTGTGCATTTCTAGAGGATGCTAATAACCCTTTCCAACCATGATCAGAAATTTCACATTTTCTGATTTTTGTTATAGCACCTTCAAAAATATTTTAATGGTTACTTTTCAGTTCTCTGTATTTTCTTCAACAAAATTTAAGGATATACATTTTTCATTTCTGCTATTTATTGCATACATTTTTTCTGCTTTATATATTAGACTGTTAATTTAAATAGAAAGTCTTTCATCCTTTTAAACTACGAACGCATGTAAATACCATTCTTGAAAATAAATTGAAAATATTGATTGATATCATCAGTCGTGTACGTTTATTGAATTTTCAATGGCAACTTCATTCAATGTTCGAGCACATTTGCACTAGTCAGAGACATCACAACTTCGTTCTACATTAAAGAAACTTTCCCTCATCAATTCTATCCCACATCATTTCATATCAATACAGACTCAGTGGTAAAGTAATGTAAGAAGCGTCACCTATGGTGGCCCAGGTGACATTTGACAAGGCGACATTTTAACTATAGTCAGCTTCGAGCCATGTTCTGGCGAGAAGGCGAGAGAGAAAATAATTTTTTAAAGACAGAGGGAATTCTCTTGAGACATGGGTGTTTAAAACCCACCAAATATCAATTTATTGGATTTCTCCCTGCAATTAAATTATGTAATATTATGTTTTAAATTTGATTGTAGGAAAAAATGGGTCTTAGAAGCCAGCTTAGCGCTCCAAAATATTCTGTATTTATATAATAATCAATGAATAAAATTTTCTTATATACAAATACAAATGCAAGGCCACAACCGGCAAAATGCCCAATGAAGTGGCTGAGAAAAAGATGCCTATAACAAAAGTATGGATGTCATATATTACTAAAATACAGCAACCCAATTAGAAATGCAATCACAAAAATTATAAACAGTATATACATATATGATAAAATGTTATACAATGCCCGTAAAATGCAGTATTTATGGTTCTCTTATTCTAAGTATGGATAGCTTCTTGATTTGTCCCAACATGTTATCGTATTTCTTTTTAAACGTGTCAATTGTATTAGAATATACTATCTCTAAAGGTAAGCTATTCCATTTATTAACAACCCTATTAGACAAAAATTCTCTGCGACTCCATAACCTAGAATTGTTCCTCACCAAACGATACTGGTGTCCCCTTGTAAAAGCAGTTGATTGACGGCGATAAGATATGAATGAAATATGAATAAAATTATCTTATATATTACGATGTACCAGTTTCACAAACGCTAAATGACCTGATGTTTTCAAAATTAAGGTTAATAATAAATATTTATTTTTTAACAAAATGAAAAACTATTTTCAGTCACCCCAGATTCCAGTTTTTCCTTATGCTAAGTAAGTCACAAGATTTTTCGAATTCGTCATTCTGGGTAGTAGCTTGCTTAGCTCGCCAGTAGGTCACTTCTCGTTCACGAACGGAATTTTCTGTCTGTCAAGTGTCCACGAAAGAGTATTTTCACCGTATATGCAAAGGTTAACACAAGAAGTGAGAGAAACAACCTACCACGTATAAAGTGCATAGAGTAGAGCCTCTCGATAAAAAACGGACACTCACGGGAGCAAAAAACTTTTCCGCTAATGAGGAGTGCAACTAAAAGAAGTGTCCGTTGATGAGAGATGTCCACTGACGGGGAATGTATATAAAGGTTTAGTTGCATAAGTATATAGGGTGTATAGGGAAGTACCTTTAGTCGAAGATGATCTCACTCTCCGCCATTACTACGGAGGTTTCGGACAGCGAAGATATAAATCCAGAAAAGAAAATTCATCTGATTTCGCGGAATCGAACCCACGTTCTCTCACTTGCCGGGTGAGCGCCCTAAACCCCTAGACTACAAAGCCAATGAATCCTCTTTCCTTTGGGCTCGTATGCGCTGAACGGGGTCGCATATGGACAGCCAGATCTGACTCGGGCCAGATCTCACAATTTCTGATACTGCCACCAGATGGCGACTTATCCGAAGATGACATCAAGAAAAAAACAGGCACGAATTGTTTCATAAATGTTTTTGCGTTTGCCTGAACTGAAAAATAACAAGTTTCAGTTTTATTAAACTAATTAATATCAAAAAAAGAAATTACTGTATTTTAGCTTTTCTTGTAAGTATCGTCAGCTTTATTTATAATGTTAATCAATATTTTTCACAAAAAAGGAAAAAAATGCATTATGAATTTTTTATTAATCTTTGAACTAAAAAAATAAATTTTTGGAATAGAAATTAAATGAAGAAAATAATTATTTACCAAAATAAATAATAAATTAAGAGCATTGGAGCGGTTCAATGAGCGTATGTAATGAGATGGCAGAGGCATGTCGGAGGTAATTTCAATTAGCTCGTTGTTAAGCCCAATTACTCCATTCATTTTTCATTGGACGCAAATTATTATCATTTTTTCCTTTTTTTGGAGCTTCTCTCATCACTATTTTTATTTATTTTTCATGAATAACATATTGTTTATTCTTTAAAATAATCTGCGATTTTTTTTTTCATTTTCCAGGAAGATATTTAATGATGTATAATATCTGTTATTTAAAAAAAAAAAATGTTATATTTTAGTATAAGGATGATTTTGTGTGTGAGAGAAATTTCAATTTTTTTCCAAGTTTTTATTTTGAATGATAATAATTATCTCAAGTCGATGAAATGTAGAATTTGTTAGTATCTGGCTTCTATAGCAGTGATTGGGCAAAATTTTTCAGGGACCTTCCAAAAATTTCGGGAGAACAGGTCATAAAGTGACACTGATTCATAATTAAATTTTTACAGTTAGAGATAAAGCGGACGGGATGTGTTGCATTTTTTGAAGACTGCTACGGTTTAATTGCAAATGAGACACAACGCTTTACAACTGTTAAAATAAATAAGGATATTTTAATAATTTTCTGCATATTTATCAGGGCGTATTCCATTTTTTGCATGTGCAAAAAATTTTCAAGTTAATCTCTATTCAAATTCTCACAGCTATATATGCTTATGCAAAAGATTGGAACACCATCATAAATGATTTTTTTTTTGTTTATACACCGAAATATAAAATTTCTATACTATTATTTTAAAATCTGCGGCTGGTCAGATAAAGCCTATAAGCGGGCCGTAATTTTCCCATCACTACTGTTCTATGGAATAGTTTCTATATTTTTGAAAATGTATTCATTACTTTATTTGTTTTTTTCAGAATTGAAGCGCTTATTCCAGAAACTTCCATAACCGACATCACTATGGGATTTCTGCTCTAAAAACAGTTAGCAGCACTGACGTCATTTGGCAGGTTTTATGAGACCTAAAAGGGGTTAAACAGGTCATTTCGGATTATATTGTGTTTTTCAAGTTTTTTTTTTTTGAAGGTTATAGTGATTATTTTCCGTTCTTTGTTTTCTAAGTTTGGAAAAAGTGTCTAGTGAATCGTAATCAGACGTAGAATTTCAGAAGAAAAGGTGTCGTTAATCCAGGCACTTACAAATGCAATATAGTGTACAAATCACCAGTATAAAGCAAAAAAATGTGCCACTTAGAAAGGTAAGAAAATCACTCGGAAAAACTCTTCCTAACAAAATCAATTGCAAATGTTCCCCCAAGTGTTTCAAACATGGCACCCAAGAAGTTCTGAGTACCTTGGGCAAAGTGAAAAGCCAAGACGTTCATTAATGGCTTGGCCACATCAACATTTTATTTGCAGAAAGATCACTCGCCTTCTAGAACCGCCAACTACGGAAGCCTATCCTGCTGGAAAAAATCCTAATCAAAGAGAAAAAAATTGATAATCTGTAAAAGCTTGCTGAATATGAAACAGACTATGCTGAATTTATACCACATGATTTTGAGTTGGCCGAAGTCTGAAGTTAATATAAGAGAATATTCCGACTACGCAGAATAGAGAATCATATTGCATATGATTATTTTATTTCTACGAAAATCTGTAATTCACCAAAATAAAATTTAGTCTCATTAAAAAGTCAGCTTTCTTGATTTTTACCCCTAACTGAACTCATCAATATCATAAAAATGGTAATTTTTTTACCTCTCTCCCCCCTGAAATTTAGTAAACATATCACTTTTCCATTTTATGTAGGGAACCATCCTCCACCTTCAGTAACTTCTTCGTAAAAAAAATATATGGTTTTAGTCAAGTTAGAGAATGTTTTCCTTGATTATCTCAAAATTATAAATTCTGCACTTATGGGGTTTCTGAATTAAACGCTTCAATCTAGTCTGCCCATTTTGACGAAAAAATAATTCTTTGTCTAGTTCTAGTAGGTAAAGTAATATAAACGAGGAGGAAAAGAAAAACTACATTGAGATGACGATGATGGTAGGGTTGTAATATCGTGTCAACGTTGCGTCTAGAAGAAAATACCCAAGGAGAAGAGGTACTGAATCTTTATTCACATAAGTCAATATATATTATATTAAAAACTGAATTTATATATCACAAGCATTGAAAAACAAAAAGACTAGTCTTTAATCTACATTCCAGCTACGTCAAAGACTTGATATTCATTATAGAGGGGGCGTAAAAAAAATTAGATCAAAGGAAGTATTTTATTCCGATGTTTGTCATCATGAATAATAAATTTAATACTTACTAATCAGCTTTAGTTATTGCAAACATCAAAAGAAGTCACACTTCGTACAAAATGTATTCGAACTAAACTTTGAAGTAACATTGAAATCTAAAATTAAATAAAAATGTAGATGAATTCATAATTTGAAAATATTTACTCACCAAGAAATAATGTATCCAGTTTCTTCAGTTCATTCCGAACCATCATCAAAAAATTATTACAATATCTTCAAAATATACGGATACTTTATTTTTCCCATTTTAACTAATGACAATGGTGAATTTTAGTTCAAATCAAGAAACATTTGTCATAGATTATGACTTTTGTAGGAGAATGAATTTAAAATTTCACGTCCCTTTATATGAGCAATATTCAGGAGAAATTACTATATATATATTATTTTAATAAATAGGGTGGACGAGAACTGAACACATTTAAGAATTAAAACAAACCACTCAATTAACATAACAAGGTGCGGTTTGCACTAAAATACTTATCATGGCCAGGAGTATTTTTTGATAAACGAAAAAAAAGTTCGAATTTCACTCACAAGAGGTGCTGTGAAACAAAAAACTCGACATAACACATAAAATGCAACACAAGCCGTGCATAATAATTATGTTACTATGCAGTGTGCATAACAATTTAAACAATAATTTAATTATTAATGTGAAAAAAAAATTGAAAGTGTTTTTGCTGTTATCAGGAGAGACAGGGCAGCAACTTCGTTATTGATCTTTGGGGTACACGGGAACTATAAAAAGTTATTTTCTTTTAATTTAATAAATATGCAAAACCCTTTGAAACATGAATGACAAATATGAGTACTACACGTTATTTTACAAGCTTTTTCTGACTAAAAGAATATCTCTAGGATCAAGGGATCACCAGTAAAATGCCATAACCCCCCCCCCCTCTATTTGCTATGCACCCTGCACAAGTATCGCAAGCCCTCGAAATTACTTACGTTTATAAAATTCTGGAAGCAGCGGTATAATTTCATTTCCAGATGCCAAAAATAAGACTAAATAATACTCAGAGTTATGTTCCCTTTCGAGTTTCCACACTGTGTTTCTTTGCATTCGAAATTAATCTCAACAAATGTTTTTAATTTAATAAAAATTTGACGGTTTTGATTTTATAAAACGGATATTTTATCAAGTGATTGGTTTTGATTTTTGAACTTTGACTTTATTAAGCTTCTGATTGTATTGTCCGCTGATTTTATTAGCGACGGGTACTGTATTTACATTCGCAAGAAAGATATCAATTTTAAAGAAATCGAAACGGAGAAACCGTGATTAACGATTCCAGAATAATTAATAGCTGATCTCAACAGATGAAAGAGCGCTATATAATTAGTAATAATAGTAATAGTTTATTCCAGTTCTTGCATTAATTGATTATTTTGCCGTAGTTGCGATTGAAAAATTAATCCTTTTCTATGAGTACCGATTTCGAGTTTTTATTCAAGGTAAAATGTTATTAAGCCGCTTAATTTTTAAATGAGAATTCAGCGAATAAAAAATAATAAGTGTTTATTTTCGTGACGTCTATCTAATTAATACTTGATTATATTAAGCTTAGTCTTTATTAGATGTTCAGTCAGCAATTGAAAATTCATTATTCGAATTTATTTAAGGAGTTTTTTTTTTCTCCCCGCTCAAAAACGCGGAAACGGGATTTATTTGGGAGATTAATTTTGTTAATTTGAAATGTTTTTCCGTCTTTTGTCATTTTAAAATATTTATGTATAAAATTTTATATTTCTTCATTAGATAAATTTATTTGAAATATATTATTCATCATACAAAATGAGATTCTTTGAAGCGAAACATTACTTTTTAGCAAATTAGAAAGAAAAGAGCGGACTAATAGCGTTCAATCGCGTTTAATCATTTTTTTAATTATTATTGAACTAAATAGGTTGAATTTTTACGCATATTCAAGCATAAAAGACACGTAGTGCGACACATTTAAGTGCATTATTTTTTCTCATTAAGGCTACCGGGAAGTATTTTACTGATTGCTATTTTCTCACAATTCCTGAAATGCGGACATTTCAGGCTTCTTTGATTTGAACAAGAGTTGCTCACTACGTTATTAAATGAAACATTCAGTTGCAATTTGTCAGGTGCCGTTAAGTAGATTTTTTTACAGAAAGTGAAAAAAGATAATTTAAAGTGTATTTTTTGAGTTGACCGCTCATAATTTAACATTTTAACATCATAATATTGGCATTTTAACATCATAATATTAGCATTTTAACATCATAATATTAGCATTTTAACATCATAATATTAGCATTTTAACATCATAATATTAGCATTTTAACATCATAATATTAGCATTTTAACATCATAATATTAGCATTTTAACATCATAATATTAGCATTTTAACAAGCGGTCAGCTCGATAAAAATACACTTTACAAAAGAGCGTATTTTTAAGAGTGTAATTATTTTGCTTTTATATTCGGTATTTTGGTTATATTTGACATCCATATTTTTAATGGGCAAATTTTTTCAGCTACCTCATTGAGCAATTCGCCTGTTGTATTTGGCTCTTGTATTTGTATAAAAAAAAAAGTAGACGTTACTTAATAATTTTTGGCAACTGGACGAATAGAAACACTCCTCAGAACCTTTGTTTTACACATTTCAAGAATGTTAAATCTCATCTTATTTTAAACATTTCAATGTTTAAACTAACAACAAATTTCAGAAAAATCCATTGCGGAAGTTTGAAAGTATAATTATTTTTACAAGAATTTCAAAACCTCCTCAATAACGGGTGACTTTTTTTCATGAAACTTCTTTAACGGTGAAATAAATATGTCACCGTTCGAAATTAACATGAAAATATTAGCTGGGGAATTCTTTTCCACTTGAAAAACATGGCGGAAGAGGAAAGTAAAACAAACAAAAAAATTAATTTTTCGGAGCATCGGTAGAGCCAGAACACGTGATTTTTTTTTTGTGTGACGTCATTGAAGATCGCACCGTCCATGTCCAGGAAAAGGAATTCGCATTCGTCGAAGTTATTTTCCATTTGCTGTCGCAGGGTTTTTAGAAAGAAGTAAACTCAACCAAAACCAAGGCGATAATTCTCTCTCTTCCCTCTCACCATCTCCCTCTGTGTACATGTGTTATGCAACACTGTCTCCACCGAAATATTTTATGTGTTTGTCGTTCGTTTCCGCAAATTTTTGACATTTTCCTCCTCTTTTACGGTATGAAACGCAAACTCCTCAAACTTTTTAATCACCTTTGATGTTTAGGAATGCAATTTGGGAAATTCCATTCCTAGGAATTTATCGTTCGACTGTTTCTGAGAATTATGAAGAAAAAAGAAAATAAACAGGTTGAGGGGGGAAAAAAAGAGAAAAATTAGCTAAATTTGTGAAGTTTCCGGAAAAATATTCTTTTAGTGTTTATGTGTTCTCGTACCTTTCCCAATATTACAACTCACATTCATTACCCGAGGTTGTGCATTTCTAGAGGATGCTAATAACCCTTTCCAACCATGATCAGAAATTTCACATTTTCTGATTTTTGTTATAGCACCTTCAAAAATATTTTAATGGTTACTTTTCAGTTCTCTGTATTTTCTTCAACAAAATTTAAGGATATACATTTTTCATTTCTCCTATTCATTCCATAAATTTTTTCTGCTTTATATATTAGACTGTTAATTTAAATAGAAAGTCTTTCATCCTTTTAAACTACGAACGCATGTAAATACCATTCTTGAAAATAAATTGAAAATATTGACTGATATCATCAGTCGTGTACGTTTATTGAATTTTCAATATCAACTTCATTCAATGTTCGAGCACATTTGCACTGGTCAGAGACATCACAACTTCGTTCTACATTAAAGAAACTTTCCCTCATCGATTCTATCCCACATCATTTCATATCAATACAGACGCAGTGGTAAAGTAATGTAAGAAGCGTCACCTATGGTGGCCCAGGTGACATTTGACATGACGACATTTTAACTATAGTCAGCTTCGAGCCCTGTTCTGGCGAGAAGGTGAGAGAGAAGATAATTTTTTAAAGACAGAGGGAATTCTCTTGAGACATGGGTGTTTAAAACCCACCAAATATCAATTTATTGGATTTCTCCCTGCAATTAAATTATGTAATATTATGTTTTAAATTTGATTGTAGGAAAAAATGGGTCTTAGAAGCCAGCTTAGCGCTCCAAAATATTCTGTATTTATATACTAATCAATGAATAAAATTTTCTTATATACAAATACAAATGCAAGGCCACAACCGGCAAAATGCCCAATGAGGTGGCTGAGAAAAAGATGCCTATAACAAAAGTATGGATGCGATATATTACTAAAATACAGTAACCCAATTAGAAATGCAATCACAAAAATTATAAACAGTATATACATGTATGATAAAATGTTATACAATGCCCGTAAAATGTAGTATTTATGGTTCCGTTATTCTAAGTATGGATAGCTTCTAGATTTGTCCCAACATGTTATCGTATTTCTTTTTAAACGTGTCAATTGTATTAGAATATACTATCTCTAAGGTAAGCTATTCCATTTATTAACAACCCTATTAGACAAAAATTCTCTGCGACACCATAACCTAGAATTGTTCCTCACCAAACGATACTGGTGTCCCCTTGTAAAAGCAGTTGATTGACGGCGATAAGATATGAATGAAATATGAATAAAATTATCTTAGATATTACGATGTACCAGTTTCACAAACTCTAAATGACCCGATGTTTTCAAAATTAAGGTTAATAATAAATATTCATTTTTCAACAAAATGAAAAACTATTTTCAGTCACCCCAGATTCCAGTTTTTCCTTATGCTAAGTAAGTCACAAGATCTTTCGAATTCGTCATTCTGGGTAGTAGCTTGCTTAGCTCGCCAGTAGGTCACGTCTCATTCACGAACGGAATTTTCTGTCTGTCAAGTGTCCACGAAAGAGTTTTTTCACCGTATATGCAAAGGCTAACACAAGAAGTGAGAGAAGCAACCTACCACGTATAAAGTGCATAGAGTAGAACCTCTCGATAAAAAACGGACACTCACGGGAGCAAAAAACTTTTCCGCTAAAGAGGAGTGCAACTAAAAGAAGTGTCCGTTGATGAGAGATGTCCACTGACGGGGAATGTATATAAAGGTTTAGTTGCATAAGTATATAGGGTGTATAGGGAAGTACCTTTAGTCGAAGATGATCTCACTCTCCGCCATTACTACGGAGGTTTCGGACAGCGAAGATATAAATCCAGAAAAGAAAATTCATCTGATTTCGCGGAATCGAACCCACGTTCTCTCACTTGCCGGGTGAGCGCCCTAAACCCCTAGACTACAAAGCCAATGAATCCTCTTTCCTTTGGGCTCGTATGCGCTGAACGGGGTCGCATATGGACAGCCAGATCTGACTCGGGCCAGATCTCACAATTTCTGATACTGCCACCAGATGGCGACTTATCCGAAGATGACATCAAGAAAAAAACAGGCACGAATTGTTTCATAAATGTTTTTGCGTTTGCCTGAACTGAAAAATAACAAGTTTCAGTTTTATTAAACTAATTAATATTTAAAAAATAAATTACTGTATTTTAGCTTTTTTTGTAAGTATCGTCAGCTTTATTTATAATGTTAATCAATATTTTTCACAAAAAAGGAAAAAAATGCATTATGAATTTTTTATTAATCTTTGAACTAAAAAAATAAATTTTGGAATAGAAATTAAATGAAGAAAATAATTATTTACCAAAATAAATAATAAATTAAGAGCATTGGAGCGGTTCAGTGAGCGTATGTAATGAGATGGCAGAGGCATGTCGGAGGTAATTTCAATTAGCTCGTTGTTAAGCCCAATTACTCCATTCATTTTTCATTGGACGCAAATTATTATCATTTTTTCCTTTTTTTGGAGCTTCTCTCATCACTATTTTTATTTATTTTTCATGAATAACATATTGTTTATTCTTTAAAATAATCTGCGATTTTTTTTTTTTCATTTTCCAGGAAGATATTTAATGATGTATAATATCTGTTATTTTAAAAAAAAAAATGTTATATTTTAGTATAAGGATGATTTTGTGTGTGAGAGAAATTTCAATTTTTTTCCAAGTTTTTATTTTGAATGATAATAATTATCTCAAGTCGATGAAATGTAGAATTTGTTAGTATCTGGCTTCTATAGCAGTGATTGGGCAAAATTTTTCAGGGACCTTCCAAAAATTTCGGGAGAACAGGTCATAAAGTGACACTGATTCATAATTAAATTTTTACAGTTAGAGATAAAGCGGACGGGATGTGTTGCATTTTTTGAAGACTGCTACGGTTTAATTGCAAATGAGACACAACGCTTTACAACTGTTAAAATAAATAAGGATATTTTAATAATTTTCTGCATATTTATCAGGGCGTATTCCATTTTTTGCATGTGCAAAAAATTTTCAAGTTAATCTCTATTCAAATTCTCACAGCTATATATGCTTATGCAAAAGATTGGAACACCATCATAAATGATTTTTTTTTTGTTTATACACCGAAATATAAAATTTCTATACTATTATTTTAAAATCTGCGGCTGGTCAGATAAAGCCTATAAGCGGGCCGTAATTTTCCCATCACTACTGTTCTATGGAATAGTTTCTATATTTTTGAAAATGTATTCATTACTTTATTTGTTTTTTCAGAATTGAAGCGCTTATTCCAGAAACTTCCATAACCGACATCACTATGGAATTTCTGCTCTAAAAACAGTTAGCAGCACTGACGTCATTTGGCAGGTTTTATGAGACCTAAAAGGGGTTAAACAGGTCATTTCGGATTATATTGTGTTTTTCAAGGTTATAGTGATTATTTTCCGTTCTTTGTTTTCTAAGTTTGGAAAAAGTGTCTAGTGAATCGTAATCAGACGTAGAATTTCAGAAGAAAAGGTGTCGTTAATCCAGGCACTTACAAATGCAATATAGTGTACAAATCACCAGTATAAAGCAAAAAAAATGTGCCACTTAGAAAGGTAAGAAAATCACTCGGAAAAACTCTTCCTAACAAAATCAATTGCAAATGTTCCCCCAAGTGTTTCAAACATGGCACCCAAGAAGTTCTGAGTACCTTGGGCAAAGTGAAAAGCCAAGACGTTCATTAATGGCTTGGCCACATCAACATTTTATTTGCAGAAAGATCACTCGCCTTCTAGAACCGCCAACTACGGAAGCCTATCCTGCTGGAAAAAATCCTAATCAAAGAGAAAAAAATTGATAATCTGTAAAAGCTTGCTGAATATGAAACAGACTATGCTGAATTTATACCACATGATTTTGAGTTGGCCGAAGTCTGAAGTTAATATAAGAGAATATTCCGACTACGCAGAATAGAGAATCATATTGCATATGATTATTTTATTTCTACGAAAATCTGTAATTCACCAAAATAAAATTTAGTCTCATTAAAAAGTCAGCTTTCTTGATTTTTACCCCTAACTGAACTCATCAATATCATAAAAATTGTAATTTTTTTACCTCTCTCCCCCCTGAAATTTAGTAAACATATCACTTTTCCATTTTATGTAGGGAACCATCCTCCACCTTCAGTAACTTCTTCGTAAAAAAAATATATGGTTTTAGTCAAGTTAGAGAATGTTTTCCTTGATTATCTCAAAATTATAAATTCTGCACTTATGGGGTTTCTGAATTAAACGCTTCAATCTAGTCTGCCCATTTTGACGAAAAAATAATTCTTTGTCTAGTTCTAGTAGGTAAAGTAATATAAACAAGGAGGAAAAGAAAAACTACATTGAGATGACGATGATGGTAGGGTTGTAATATCGTGTCAACGTTGCGTCTAGAAGAAAATACCCAAGGAGAAGAGGAACTGAATCTTTATTCACATAAGTCAATATATATTATATTAAAAACTGAATTTATATATCGCAAACATTGAAAAACAAAAAGACTAGTCTTTAATCTACATTCCAGCTACGTCAAAGACTTGATATTCATTATAGAGGGGGCGTAAAAAAAATTAGATCAAAGGAAGTATTTTATTCCGATGTTTGTCATCATGAATAATAAATTTAATACTTACTAATCAGCTTTAGTTATTGCAAACATCAAAAGAAGTCATACTTCATACAAAATGTATTCGAACTAAACTTTGAAGTAACATTGAAATCTAAAATTAAATAAAAATGTAGATGAATTCATAATTTGAAAATATTTACTCACCAAGAAATAATGTATCCAGTTTCTTCAGTTCATTCCGAACTATCATCAAAAAATTATTACAATATCTTCAAAATATACAGATACTTTATTTTTCCCATTTTAACTAATGACAATGGTGAATTTTAGTTCAAATCAAGAAACATTTGTCATAGATTATGACTTTTGTAGGAGAAGGAATTTAAAATTTCACGTCCCTTTATATGAGCAATATTCAGGAGAAATTACTATATATATATAATTTTAATAAATAGGGTGGACGAGAACTGAGCACATTTAAAAATTAAAACAAACCACTCAATTAACATAACAAGGTGCGGTTTGCACTAAAATACTTATCATGGCCAGGAGTATTTTTTGATAAACGAAAAAAAAGTTCGAATTTCACTCACAAGAGGTGCTGTGAAACAAAAAACTCGACATAGCACATAAAATGCAACACAAGCCGTGCATAATAATTATGTTACTATGCAGTGTGCATAACAATTTAAACAATAATTTAATTCTTAATGTGAAAAAAGAATTGAAAGTGTTTTTGCTGTTATCAGGAGAGACAGGGCAGCAACTTCGTTATTGAATTTTGGGGTACACGGGAACTGTACAAAAAGTATTTTTTTTTAAATTTAATAAATATACAAAACCCTTTGCAACATGAATGACAAATATGAGTACTACACGTTATTTTACAAGCTTTTCTGACTAAAAGAATACCTCTAGGATCAAGGGTTCACCAGTAAAATGCCATAACCCCCCCCCCCCCTATTTGCTATGCACCCTGCATAAGCATCGCAAGCCCTCAAAATTACTTAACGTGTATAAAATTCTGGAAGCCGTGGTATAATTTCATTTCCAGATGCCAAAAATAAGACTAAATAATACTCAGAGTTACGTTCCCTTTCGAGTTTCCACACTGTTTCTTTGCATTCGAAATTAATCTCAACAAATGTTTTTAATTTAATAAAAATTTGACAGTTTTGATTTTATAAAACGGATATTTTATCAAGTGATTGCTTTTGATTTTATTTCGTTTTTGAACTTTGATTTTATTAAGCTTCTGATTGTATTGTCCGCTGATTTTATTAGCGACGGGTACTGTATTTACATTCGCAAGAAAGATATCAATTTTAAAGAAATCGAAACGGAGAAACCGTGATTAACGATTCCAGAATAATTAATAGCTGATCTCAACAGATGAAAGAGCGCTATATAATTAGTAATAATAGTAATAGTTTATTCCAGTTCTTACATTAATTGATTATTTTGCCGTAGTTGCGATTGAAAAATTAATCCTTTTCTATGAGTACCGATTTCGAGTTTTTATTCAAGGTAAAATGTTATTAAGCCGCTTAATTTTTAAATGAGAATTCAGCGAATAAAAAATAATACGTGTTTATTTTCGTGACGTCTATCTAATTAATACTTGATTATATTAAGCTTAGTCTTTATTAGATGTTCAGTCAGCAATTGAAAATTCATTATTCGAATTTATTTAAGGAGTTTTTTTTTCTCCCTGCTCAAAAACGCGGAAACGGGATTTATTTGGGAGATTAATTTTGTTAATTTGAAATGTTTTTCCGTCTTTTGTCATTTTAAAATATTTATGTATAAAATTTTATATTTCTTCATTAGATAAATTTATTTGAAATATATTATTCATCATACAAAATGAGATTCTTTGAAGCGAAACATTACTTTTTAGCAAATTAGAAAGAAAAGAGCGGACTAATAGCGTTCAATCGCGTTTAATCATTTTTTTTAAATTATTATTGAACTAAATAGATTGAATTTTTACGCATATTCAAGCATAAAAGACACGTAGTGCGACACATTTAAGTGCATTTTTTATTCACATTAAGGCTGCCGGGAAGTATTTTACTGATTGCTATTTTCTCACAATTCCTGAAATGCGGACACACATCAATGCCTCTCGCTCAAATTAATCCTCCTACTTTAACGCAAGTTTGTCCGCTGGTACAGTGTTCTTCAACCAACGGGTACGCGGACCGGTGCTGGTACGTAAAAAAATTTGACCAATTCGTATATTTGCATTCGCTTCATAAATCTAGATTTAAACTGATTTTCAAATATTGTACTGTCCATATATTGGTTTTTATTTGTCTTATTCTGTCAGCAGGTCTATGAATAATTCAACCCCCCCCCCCCATTTATTTATTTTTTGCTGGTCAGCAAATTATTTCTACTATTTATTCATTTTTTTTCGGTCCTCAAATTATTTCTTCCATTCATTCGTTTCCTTTTTCTGGCTCTCCAATTATTTCACACATATTGATTAATTATATTTGTCGTTCCTCAACTTTATTTTTAAAATTCATTAATTTTCTTTGCTGTCTGCAAATCATTTCTCTCATTGATTTATCTTTACAAATACAAATACAACGCCACAACAGGCAAATTGCCCAACGAGGTGGCTGACTTAAGAACATCATGGATTCCCGACCCAGTAGTAGTAGGCCCTACCTACTACTACTACACCACACATGCACCCCGCTCACACCCCCCCCCCGCGGAACCCTCAACGAATCGGTACATGCGGGAATGTGCGTGTACGTGTAGTGAAACCGTGACCCGACGTGAAGTTTTTGTTGTTTCTCTGTAATGCTTGTTATGTGTAGTGCTGCCATCTGCCGCTGTGGTGGTCGAGTGGTTATAGTGACGGACTCGCGATGCGAGGATCCCACAGTGGTGGTCGGCTGAAGTTGGTTTTCTGTGGTTCCCAACTTCAAGGCGCAAATGCGTGCCGATCTCCCCGTTAAAAAGTCTCGCCACAGAGAGCAACAGTCCTACAACGATAATTCATTCAATCATAACACTTCACTCATAGTTAGAAAAACTGGTGGCAGATGACATTTTGACATTTTGGCTTTTGACATTCCTCAATCTCATTTATTTATTTATTTTTTGCCGATCCTCAAATTATTTCTCTAATTTACCTATTTTTGGCTGTCTTTAAATCATTCATCTTACTCATTAATTTTTTGGAGGTCTGCAAAATATTTCCCGAACTCAATCATTTTTTTTCCGGTGTGCAAATTATTTCTCTCATTTATTTATATTTTTGGCATTTCGCAAATTATTTCTTCCATTCATTATTTTTTTTTTCTGAGCTACAAATTATTTCTCCCATTTATTTATTTTTTCCCGGTCTGCAAATTCTTTTTTTTATTTCCCCCTACTCATTTTTTTTCCTTTTCCGACTGCAAATCATTTTTCACATTTATCTATTTTTTTGCCACTGCAAATTTTATTTCTCCTACTCAAATTTTTTTACCGCACTGCAATTTATTTCCCTCTCATTTGTTTATTTGTTGCCGATGATCAAATTAATTCTCCCATTCATTTATTTTCGCCGGTATCTAAATAATTTCACCTATTCGTGGATTTTTAGATACGGAAATTATTTCTTCCATTTCTGCCTGTCCGTGAAATTGTTCAACTACGTTCACAGGTTCCCCCAGTGGTGCAAAGATCAAAATTCACTGCTCTAGTACAGTGGTTCCTAAACTGGGACCCATATGGCTCCCTTGTGGTTCTGGGATACTCTGGGGGGGGGGGGCACGGGTAAAAATCATTTTGAAGAGAAGGTATGAGAGGTGGCAAAAGTGGCACGGAGATATATGCGAAGAAAAAAATTCAGATTTTAAGAAATGAAGCTTTTAGGTAAAATATGGTAAAGGAAAAAGAGTTTGTACGGGTCACTTTTTCAGAATTTGGAAGAACTGCCAAATCAATCATAACCCACGAACCCATCCAGGCACGCTTCGTGGCCTCATGCCTATACCAAGCCTACATTATGAGATCTGGTACGGTTCTAGGATTTTATTACTAGCTTAGTACGAGGCTCCAGAACATTCCTTTGCCCGGTAGAGGCATGATGTTGATACTGCCCTACGTAGAACCCCTACAAGAGAGAAGCTCAGGGGTCCCATCAATAAAGTTTTTATCTGCTCGCTTCATTCGAAAAATAAATTCCATAAGTAAAAGAGTCTTTCTCCTGGAAAAGAGGGGGGGGGAGGGGAGGGTTCTGAGTAGTACAGAAGGGAACCATGGAAAGAAAATAGTATCCAAAGGATATGACGAAAATGTTGAGAGACATTGCTCTAATAATGTCGCGTTTCTTTATCTGAGATAAATGGGAGTTGTGTTAACAAGCGTTTCTCAACCGGTGCTCCGCGGAGGCCTTTAAGCTCCTTCTGCATTTCCTCCTTATGCAGGAGCTCCTCGGCCGCTCAAGAAAAGTAAAATAAATCAGTAAATTTAATAAATAAATTAAAAAAAAGAGGTTTACTTGGCTCCTCCATATAAATTATAAAGGGCGATTACTCAATTCCTCTTGCCGCAATTTCACTGGTGAACCGTTGATTCTGGAGGCATACTTCCAATTGGAAAAAAATATTCAGATAACGTGTAGACCTAACATATGTCATTCATGTTGCAGGGCTTTGTATAGTTATAAAATAAAAAAAAAATTAAATATGGACACCTTGTTCTCAAATACCCAGTTAGAAAGTTGTTGCCGTGTCTCCCCTGAGGTCAACAAAAAAAACCTTCACGTTTTAAGTACAATATATTCGTAAATATATTAAAATTCAAAAATCGGAGGGAAGTTGGGAAAGAACAGCATAAATAAGGAGAAGAAACGTTGTCCATTAGTTTTTGCTGCCCTTTCGCAATTTTTCTCAGATTTTTAAAATTAAATATCTCAGTGAATGTTGCACATAGAAACGTGAAAGTTTTTTTGGTTGGCCTCAAGAAAGACAGGACAACAATTTTCTAAAGAGATGTCCGCATTTAAAGTGAATTTTTTTAATAACCATACAGCTCTTTGTAAGATGAATGACGCACCTGAATTCTACACGTTTTATTTGAATATTATTTTTACTGATTGGCAGTATAACTGTAGAATCAACGGTTCACCAGTAAATTACGACAAGAGGAATTGAGTGACCGCCCTGTGTTAAAAAAAAAAGTTGAGTCAAAAAATGTTAAGAACCCCTTCCGCCTACAAATGAATTGGCACGAAATTCGGATGCTCTTCCTTTGACGAATCGGCAATAAATATAGTAACCTTGCCCTGACCTAAGACCCGTTAGAAAAAAGGAAGGATAAAAACACAATATAAAAGCGTAAGACAGTGTAAAAGATGAAGTGATAAGAATGTAGGTGCAAAGTTAGATTTCTTTTCACCCTCACCCTGCTCCTGTTCTCTTTCATTCTTACAAGAAAGATACATCATATGCGAGGAAAAAAATCACTATCAGGGTATCCAAAAACCAAATAGAAAAAAGAATGTTAGGTTGCAACAAAGCTTCGGGATGACAAGAGAGAGGAAATAAAACTGAGTGAAATTGTTTGAATTCATTCCACTATCGTTTGGACGCAGTATTACGTCCTTTGATCGGTTAAAGTGGTTAATTATCACATTAGCGCAAGACATTCGACGTACAAATATTACTGAATATTATCAGTGTTCTGATCTTCACATGCAAACAGGAGCATATGCAGGATCGACCTTTAGGTGGGGGTGCACAAAAATTTCTCTCTGAGAAATTAAGAGTTACCACCCTTGAAAAAGCATTCAAATTGACAGAAATAGGTTAAATCGGCAATTCCCCTTTCTAGCATATAAAGGGTATCTTCTTCCAATATTTCAATTTTTCCAACGAAATATTAAGTCCCTTCTCCAATTGATCAGCTTGTGAGGGGAGGGGGTTCACGGGCCTCCTGAGCACCCTCATGCGTACGCCTCTGCATGCGAATATACCAGGCTTATTTCATAATTTTATTGTTTCTGACTATTCCGAGTGTTTTGAAGTGGTAAGCCTATCTCCTTAGGGCATTTATTTTTTCCGTCTAGAATGGAAGGAAAAACAAAAATTCCGCACATTTCTTAAGACTTTCGTTTGTCTAAAAATATGTTCTGCACCATCAAACTATGTTTAGACGTTTGAAAATATGCAGCAGCAAAAAAAAATTTAAAGCGTGTAAAAAAAAAATAACCTGAAAGTTTCGAATTCGGAATTAATTACGACCACGCAAAAATTATTTTTTTTTTAAACTCACAAAAGTGAATCTAATTTACCTTTGGCTTGACCATACATTTAACTGAGGTTTGAAGGTAATTAAAACTAAGAGCTAAGAAAGAAAGAAAAAAAAATTGTATCCCTACCTCCTTCTTACACATACACATGAAAAAAAAAATTCTCTAGTTTCTTTGAAATTAATTTCAGAAATTTTAAAAAAAAAAATTCTGGTGAAATTTTTGCTGGCTATGACATTTTGACTTTCCTTTTTTTGTAAGTGTGGGAAAAAATATCCGCCTAAAATATACAAAGTATTAAAAAGTTACGCTTTCATTATAAGCTGATGTGGTGTTTTTTTTTTCTAATTTTGATTTGATAAAAATTTTAAATATTGGATTAATTATGTGAAAATAAGAGGGAAAAAACTATTTTTCAGTTAAAATTCTTGTTGAATACTTTTTTGGAATAAATCTTTCTTTCAGTACAGTGTATAATAATTTTTACCATGCTAAATATGATGAACATTATATTATGACGATGTATTATTATTACATCGTCAAAATAGTCAATCACTTTTTTGAATTATAAAAAATACTCATCGCGTGACGAACACATTTAGCAACTCAGTTTTTATAAAAATTCGCATTTTTTTGATTTGAAATTTGGAAAATTTGAAAGCCAAATAATTTTCCTTTTCAATCAGAAAACTTATTAACATCATCTTACAAATATTATCAGAGATAAAATAATGAAGTCATTCATATACCGGGTTTTTTTTATTAATATATTATCCATATTATCAATATTTTGGTTAATTTAAAATTTTGAACAAATTTGAATGCAACAACGGATCAATCACAACAACATTGTAGCTATCACATGAGATCGGTATTAAAAAATACTCTTCGTCTTCCAATAAAAAAAATTGAAAAAAAAAACTAAATTTTTAATTGAAAATAAAAGATCGACGTAAACTGTTGCAGGTTTGATTTCATTTGAATTTTATTCTTACAACTCATTCAAAATTCCAACATTTATCATGTTCTAAAAAATTTATCATCTACTATTGGTCTCTCAACGGGCCGTCACGATCCATGATATAAAGTTTTTGAAAATTCCATTCATTCCTTACATTCATTAGTTCATCTGTTCAGAATATTTCCTTTTTGGAGTGTCACGAACCCTCAAGTAGATTTTTTAAAGAAATGAACTCTATAAAACACACACACACGCATACGCCATTC
Source organism: Pholcus phalangioides (assembly GCF_987345545.1). Classification (NCBI taxonomy): domain Eukaryota; kingdom Metazoa; phylum Arthropoda; class Arachnida; order Araneae; family Pholcidae; genus Pholcus; species Pholcus phalangioides. The sequence goes on from NW_028301602.1 coordinate 22,078,528, forward strand.
AATTGCAAATTTCGTGTCAATCGGTTGATTTGTTCTTTCAAAATAAAGCAAAAAACGTAATGGATTATAGTGTAAATGTATTCAAGGAAAAAAAACCACTGGGAATGCAATTTTGTCAGATTGTAGATTTGAATTAATCTGTAAAATTATAAAAAAAATACCAAAAATTCTGAAATTTTGCTAGGCATGTGCTAGTGAAATATACCTCGAGTTTGGATACCCGACCATTCGTTAGTTCAACATTTTAAAAACAAAATGTTGGTCAGTTGTAATTGGTTCTATTGGTCCCAAGTTCTATTGGCCAGTTGCTAAGTCGGAAGTTTATTTTACTAGCACATGGTAAATAAATATTTCTGTAAAATGTCAGAAATTTGGGTGCAGTGCTTTTTTTTAAAATCTTGTGGATGAACTCAAACCTGCAATCTGAGAAAATCACGTTCGAAGTGTTTTTTCTTGTATATGTTACGATAAATAGGATAAATCAGTTATTATGCATACTTACCAATTTTCTTGGTAATTTGATACTTTTACCGGCGAATATGCATGCGTAACAATCAAGTATCGTTGGTAAATTTGATAAATATAAGTACTTGAGATTTATCGCCTTTGTCTGTGATTATGCACAATACCCAAATGTAATTGGTGAATTTGATAAATATGAGGAAAATTGAAATGCGTCTAGTATGTATGGATGAATATATACCGACCCTAATATAATGATAAATAAATTTTCAATTGTGCCTCGGCATAATGATATAATACATGTGTGAATTGTATTATGTATAGTACAGTATATCATATAGTACGATTTATGTTGTTTACCAAGGATATGACGCTTGGGTTTTGCGTATAATCACCGGCAAAAATGATTAATTCACGAAAATGTATAAAATTTACTGAAAGCGCTCGGGTAATATGCACAACCTTCGGTAAAAGTGATAAATTTTGGAAAATTCATCAAATACTTGGTAAGTATGCATTACTTCACGTACGTAACCTACACTTCATCACTTTACCGTAAGCATTACTTCTAATTACGTAATTCATTACTTCTTTCTTTTATTTTAAAAGAATTGATGAGATGGCATTTTTTGGCATTTGATCTGCAATCAAATGAAATAATTTTAAAAATAATTTTTGAAAAATCGGCATCAGGGGGTCATGACACTCTTTAATATATTCGGATTCATTTTTGCGAAAAATCTAAAATTTAGTTTCAACTTTCAATAAGTACAACAAAATATTAATGTATTTAACTCTTAAAACAAGTTTATTTCTTTTAAATTTCTGAAAACTTATAATGCACAGTTGAAATTTGAACTATTCTCTGTTACTAATACTAGTTAGTTCATTTTATCTCTTATTTATACATCGTATTGTTGAATTCAACTGCATTGAAAAAAATGTGATTCTTACTCCTGTAAAATAGCGATTTCAGGATAAGAACACTTCTTTATCATTTGCTCAACTCAAAATTTCGAGACGGAAATTTAGCATTTCTGCAAACGGCGTGGTAAGCATTGAAAGAGTGTTACGGATTAAGCCCCCGACTCGTATCTTCGTATTGTCATATTGGATTTCCTCAGTAAACATGCTTCATCTTACTCCGATACCAAATCCAGAGAAATAACAGCAAAAACAAGAAACAAGGGGAGGAAAATTCCTGAGATGATAGGATATAAGAAAAGAAGAGCGACAGAGAAGTTGAGAAGGCATTTTCTTTTTTCATTCGTGGCTATATCGGTGGCTTGAAATTCTCCAGCGCACAATAAATCCGTCCGATTTTTCTGTTTTTTGTTTCCAGAACATTCGAAGGAGGGCAGAATCAATCTAGCGGTTGGAATGAAACAAAATAGATGCGCCCGATCGTTTATTTTCCAGTTGTTCGAAGCTGCCATCTTCTTCTCACTGTTTCTTTCAACAACGAGCACGTCTTTTCTTGTTGCTGCACATTCCGTACTCCTTACATGTCAATAAAACAGCCGAAAATACTATACTGTAATTTCGTTGGGGTGAAAGACAAACAAATAGCGGTGGGGAGAATAAGTAAATAAAACAAAAAAAAAAGATCCGATCTTATGAGAATTCTTTATGAAAGAAATTTATCCCTGGAGTCGATTCTTTTTCGTGATGTAAAATTCTAACCGCTCAGAAAATAGGAGTTGGTATTTCGCATATTTTTCAGGACGTACTTCTAAAGTTCAGTTTTTAGTTCATGTTTTGGTAATTGTTCTACCTATTAACATTACAGAAAAAAATATCGTTTCGCGAATTTCTTTCAAAAATCAGTCGATATTAGTCAACAGCTATGCACTACGCGCGTCTGCAGCAAATTATTGGTGAACCGTTCTTCCTAGAATCATAATTCCAATTTGAAAAAATATTCAAATAACATGTAAAACTCGGATATGCAGTTCATATTGCAAGAGGTGGTATAGTTATTCAAATATAGAAATTAACTTTTTAAACGAACACTTTATTTGTGCTCAAAAATCAATTAAAAAGTTATTGCTCTGGCTCTCCTGAGGCCAATAAAGAGTTCCACGTTTCTCAGTGTAATATTCGCTGATATATTTGAATTAAAAAAATGGGGGAAAGTTGAGGACAAACACCATAAATGGGGTAAAACCCTTTTTTTCCTTACTTTATGTTGTTTCCCTTCAACTTTTCTCCGATGTTTGAATTCAAATATCTCAGCGAATATTGACCTTATTTTCAAAAAGATGTCTTCGCTTCAAAAATTATTAGTACACCGTCAATCGATTACTTTTACAAAGAGACACCAGTATTGATGGGTTGTCAGCGCTCGAGTGGCGTGGTGGTAAGATGCTCGTCTACCACAATGACGATTACTGTCACGGCCCTGGGTTCCAACCCGAGGGAGGATTTATATATGATATTTTCCCTAACGAATTTGAGGCGACCACCAATAGACAGCGCCATCATTTTCAACTCATCTCATTAATGGCAGTAAATTGCAACATAGCGATATAGCCAGATTTGGTGTTTGAAGAAGTAGTATCGATTGATAAGTGACAATGCGAAGTTATGGTGCCGCAGGGAATTTTTCTCTAATAGGGTTGTTAATAAATGGAATAGCTTACCCCCGGAGGTAGTAAATTGTAACACAATTGACACGTTTAAAAAGAAATACGATAAACATGTTGGGGTAAATCGAGAAGCTATCCATTCTTAGAATAAGACAACCATAAGTATTCTTTATGGGCATTGTATGATATTTTATCACGTGTATATATTGTTTATAATTGCATTTTTAATTGGGTTGCTGTATTTTTGAAAAATATTACATCCATATTTGTTATGGTCATCTTTTTCTCCGCCACCTCGTTGGGCATTTTGCCTGTTGTGGCGTTGTATTTGTATTCGAAACGTAAAATTTCAAGCAGCTTTCTAATTGACTTTATGAGCTCAGACTGTGCACATAAAAAATTAATTTTTTTCATTTTAATAAATATATAGCCCCTTGCAACATGAATGGCGTATTTAAGTCTACACGGTATTTAGATGTTTTTTTCTAATTAAAAGCATGTCTCTAGGAGATCACACACGGTTCGGCAGTAATTTGTGACGCTTGCTATATGCGCCTTGTATAATATAAATATAATCTGTCACATACGCATACTATATAATTGTCAAACAGGTCACGTAAAAACTTAAAGAGTGGTAGGAATTATTTAGATTGTACAATACCACGTGCTTTATTTGCAATTTTATATTTTTATGTGTCTCATCATCGATTTTTATTCGTTACTTTATTAAGTTTTGGTGTTTTTCATGTTCATCTGGCATATGGTCTTCTTGTATTCTTCTTTGAAACTATTCCTGTTCATCAATGCATAATATAATTTTATTCGTTTATTTTATTCATTTTCAATATCACTTTTTTTATTTATTATTTTTCTAAAATTTTTATCCGACTGAAAGTGGAATATTTTGTATATGAAATGAAAATAAATAAAAAAATATATGAATGAAAGAAACAAAAATTATATTTTTTCGTTATTTATGTATTCATGTCATTATCACGATTCCACTATTCAATTTATTCAATGTCATATGCCATGAATTTGCATGAGTTATATGATGATGATATGTGTAAAATATTGTACGGGTTATGAATGTATTTTTATGTATGCATTTCATTCATTTTTCTCTCTCGTTAAGACCGATGTCATGAAGGATGTCATGAAACCGACGCCATGTCATGTGTCATGAAAGGTTATCTGAAAGGAATAAAATTATACGGTTGATTTGAAAATGAGATATGAAACAATATTATGCAAATGGAAGAAGAAAAGAAATTGAGCTGTTATAGTTTCACCCTGGGAAAATTCATAACTAGGGAAAACGTAAAAATTTAAATTTTTATATAGACCCTGCAATCAAAACAATTTCTATCAGTATAATCTTATTTGCGTCTTGCTTATAAAAATTGGATACCGAAAGAAATATGTCCTTACATTATTAATATTGTTCACCTAGATATCTCGTTAAGACATATAATTGAAATTCTTAATTTTCGCTATTTTACGTACTGAAATGACAAAGACTCTATTAAAATCTGCTGATGATCATAGATAATGTTATTAGTCGGGTATTGTCATCACTTTCGCAAGGTATGGAACGGATAAATATTATAACGTGGGCAAAAAAAATTATGGTTACCGATAATTCAGTTTGTTATCAATTATTTTTGTTGAAATGGGTTTTTTTTTTGCCTATTATGAAGCTTCGATTGACGCCCGGCTCATTTTTCCCCTCTAAAATTTATCGTTATCAAGTTGCAAGTAGGAAATCAGGACTATGTAGGAAATTAAAAGGCTCCCTTATTAACAAAAATTGCAGTTCACAATGTCCTAATCGGCCCGTAATTAGCCGCTATGATTCATGTACGCACCGCTTCTTTTGCAATGGCTTTCTTGTTGTGAAGGCATGTGTAAGGTAAAAAGAGCCCCTTTCTTCAGTTCATGGTCAGTTTCTTCCAACTGACCACATACACAGTTTCTCGGCTGAAAGACTTTCACAAAGAAATTTAGGGATCATTACTTATTATGAATCCATACTTACCGTACATGATAAAAAGTATCGCAATTCGCGTAATTTATATTAGACAGTTTCATTCTAACTCTTCGCAATTTCTGAATACAAAAAAGGATTTTAGCTTAAAGGTGAGAAAAAAAAACCATTTGTTTTGCAACAATTTAAAGCGCGATTTAACATTTTGAAACCTGTTGTATGAGAAAGAAGAATGGAGTTATCCTGTTTCTACAGGTTTCGCTCGACTAAACGTGACATATGGTAATCGTGTTCAAAACTGGGATTTTTTTTCGGGTAGTTATCAATCGGTTATGGTTATCGCGAACCACGAATCCCGATGAGAACCAGTCCTACAACGGTAAATCATTCAACCATAACACTTCACTCATAGTTAGTAAAACTGGGGGCAGATGACAGCACTACACATAACAAGCATTACACAGAAACAAACTTTATGTCAGGTTGCACTACACGTACACGCACATTCCCGCATGTACCGATTCGTTGGGGGGTTCCGCGGGGGGGGGCATGTGTGGTGTAGTAGGGGCTCGGGGATCCATGATGTTCTTAAGTCAGCCACCTCGTTGGGCAATTTGCCTGTTGTGGCGTTGTATTTGTATTTGTATTGTATTTGTATTAAGCGGCGAGTACAGTACTTTTCACGTAAAGAAGATAGCCGAGCGTATACAAGTCCATGGGTACCAAAGGAAGCTCTTACACGTGACATCACATCAATCTTTCGGGAAAAACTGTGAAAAGAACTATTTGAAATCAGTTATAAACTGTTTGTCTTGGTCTAATTAGTCTTAGTGTGTACAAAGTGATCGTGAAGCAAAAAACAAAATTAACTTCACCGTTGCAGTTAATTTTGGAAATGGACCTATTGGACAAAATTTTTTTGAATTCGACTTTGATGACATTTTCCAAATAAAACAAAAAAAAATGAATCAATGAATAAATAAAAGTTCTTAGAAATCACTTTCAAGCGAAAATTCTAAATGTAAACTGAAAATTAATAAAAAGGAATATATTTTATACTAATTCCAACTATTTTGTTCGAACTACTGTATTTCTCTGTCTCAAAATGTGAACATTTCAAGTATGAAATCATTGAGAAAATGATACGATGAATTTTTTTTTTACAAATCATGAAATCTGATTAGTTCTTATTAATGTACGTATGTACGTTTCCATTGATCTAACGTTTTTTCTTCAAGAATATAAACGTTTTTCTGTCACTTGAATTTAAAAATATGACATGCTTTAATTTCATTAAATTTTCCGAATAAATAATTTACCCAATCCTTTCGAAATGAATCGAAAAATAAATCAGCAAATATTAACCGTCATTTTGTAACGTAAAAATTTGATCGCTCTATGAATGGTAATATCTTTAATAGCTCTCGTCAAGAGTCATTTAAAAATTCAATAAACTAGATATATTTATATGAAATCTAGAATTTTTCATGTATGATGTTTCCATTGAGACGATTCATATTTATGTAGTATATGATTTAGCAACGAAAAATTCGGATACAGGAGTTTGATAAAATCCTTTCATGACACCCATTGATACGCAATTTACAGCTTTTTTACCTTTATGAAGTTTCTCAAAAAATAATAATTATTAAAATGTCCATTTTCACTAAATATCTAATACAGGGCATCTCATAAATTTGTAAATAGATTAAAAACACATAAAAGTTGAAGGAAACGGTATATTTGAATTCCGTTTCTGAAAAAGGTGTTCTCATGAAAGGAAATATTTTTGGTACAGAAAAAAAATCAGTTCACATTTTCGTCGATAGAAGCAAATAACAGGGAATATGCAAATATCAGAGTCCTATAAAATGCAAGGTGTACGACTAACAGCTCATTTCTGAAATTTCCTGTTACTGACACTTACATAAGGCTTTCATTATCATGTTGACATTGGTGGATAAAACAGTATTGGCGAAATTGTTTCACGACAGCCGCGAATTTCTGGCTGAAGCTTTATGGACGTTTAGGACGCAGAATATATTGAAGAAATGTTCAGGTCAAATTACTCCTCACTTGCTTTCGCGCAGCGTCTTCTATCGACAAAATATTGAACTAAGCGCATTTTTTTCTACTAAAATAAATTCTCTCCTTCGTGGGACTAACTTCTTCGTATAAACCGCATTCAGATATTCCAATTGCTTCAAGTTTTATGAATTATTAAACTATTTAGGAATTTTTATGGGACACCCTGAGCATAACTCCACCCCATTAAATATTGGCCTATGGCCACCCTATTATACATCTCTATCTCATGATGCATCTCATGATCATTTTAGCACCCAGGTTGGAAACTTGAACAAGAAACGTTTTAATAATTACTCCAAATTTCCACAAATTTTCTGTCCAGTACAAAATATCTACCCATTAACGAAAGAAAAATATTTATTATCCGATTTCACAAGAAATTCCAAGTAAACACTAAGTTTCTCTCGAAAAAATTTTAAATTAGATTTGATGTCATTTTCCGCTTTATTAAAGCATATTTATTTATCTATAAACTTTTTTCATTCAATGATGGGAATCGCGTGGATCATTAAACATCTTCATGGAAATAAAAACACCCCGGATTAATTCGTACAAAAAAGAATGCTTTAACCATAAAAATAAATTAGACTGACAGAAAGCCAAAAAAATATATTAATTTAGTTTCAATGAAAAATGCATGGAGTAATTGGTCTTAACAACGAACTAATTGAAATTACTTCGGATATGTCTTTACCATCTTATTACATACGCTCATTGCTTCTTTTATGCTCTTAATTTATTATTATTTTATTAAATAGATAAATATTTACTTCATTAATTCTGTTTGATGATTAACAAGAAATATTATTTATTTTCATATTTTTTTTGGAAACTAATAACAAGTTGAATTATGATAAAAACCGATATAAGGAAAAATATTTTTTTTTTATAAATTAAGCTAAACTATGAATTCTGTTTTCTTGATATTAATTAATTTAAAAAAAATGATTTCAGTTGTTTTCAAGTTAGAGATAAAAGCAATTAGTGGGTTTTTTTTGAAATCGACATCTTTAACTATGAATATAATCGTTTTTATATGACTATAATGTTTTGTATAATCAGGATATTTTTTTTATTTAATATTTTCAACAATATATATATATATCGAATTTTTCATGTTTCGAAATTGAAAACAAACGTATAAAGAAATCATTCTTTACGCTTTTATTCAGTACTTTCAATACCTGAAATTTCAATACCTAAATGTGTTATCATTGAATAAAAATTAAAATGTTCAAATGCCCTCTTTTTGTATTGAATTTGAAGAACTTACGATATTGTTACTTTTTTTTGTGAATTTTCAGAAGAAATAAGAGATGGGTGAAAAGTCCTGGGCACATTTTAAAAAATCATAAAATATCAACCAATTGATGTAAAAAAGAACGGTTTGATACTTATCAAAGCGACGAGATTTTTTTTTTTTTTGATGAATAGCAATAAAAGTTCAAAATTTGTTTCATAGATTGATCTCGACGTAAAACGCAAAGTGCAACACAAACAATGCGTAATTTATTTGTATTCATTACGATTGTGATCCGTTAATGTGCCACGGGCCGCTTGTGTGATCTGGAACTGTACCACGGGTCACTCAAGGGAACTGTAAATATGCCGCGGATCACCTAAGTGATCTGGGAATGTACTGCTGGTCACTGAAGCCATCTGTAAATTTGCCACGGGTCACTTAAAAGATCTTGAAATGTGCCGCGGTATACTCAAGTTATCTAAAACAGCATCGAAGGTCATTTAATTGATCATTGATCATATCCCGCAGGACACTTAAATTATTGGAAAATGTACCACGGGCCACTTAATTGATCTATAAATACGCCGCGGGTCACTTATGTGATCTAGGAATGTTTCCGCGGTCCATTTGAGTGATTCGAAACTCCACCGCGTGTCGCTCGAGTGATGTAGAATTGCACTACGTGTCACTTAAGTGATGTGGAACTGTGCCGCCTAGTTAATATTTACAAAATTGTGTTTGAGATAGCGTTCCACATCATATGACTTCGAAAGCCACATTATATGCATTAACATGAAATAAATATTAATCATATACATTATACGCACTGTTTGTGCTGCATTTTATGTGCTATGTGAAGTTTCCAGTAAGACAGCGACGCGTTCGCCCTAGTGACGCACACACAGTGGTAAGTTACTCGTCTTCAACTATGAAGGATACCATCAAGGTCCATGGGTTTGAATCCGGGCATAGAACGTCAGAAGCAAGTTCTTATGCAGGCGACCACCGATGGATGGAGTCTGCATTACTCACCAGCTGGTTGGAAATTGCCGTATGGCGATATATGACCGGAGTTGTGTGCGGTAAAGTAGTGATGCAGTGCCATCTGTGAGCGAACTTTTGAGCTTATTGATGTTTTCTATTTTAAAAAAAACTACAAGCAAAAGAATTCGACATCTTGATAAATTTATTTTCGGGGAAATTGTACTTTGATGTCTTTCAAAGATGTTTTTCAAATTAGTTTTTAAAATGTGTCCAGGACTTCTCGCCCACCCTGTATATCTTTCTTATCTAGGAGAAAAGACGATCGAAAAATGCTGGTCACACACACAAAAGAAAAGGAATAGGCGAAGAAAGTGCTAAAAACTATAAAGAAAAGCGGATAAAACTCGGAAAAAAGTGGTGGAAATAAACGACTGATCGCATTCATTTTGTTTCATCTCCCTACAGATTGATTCTGTCTCCAATGTTGTCGAAAACGGGCCGATTTATTGTACACGAGAGGATTCGAAGCCTACGATATGGAGCCCATGAAAGTGAAGTATGTGCCGAAACATACCTATATACTTATATACACTCTGCTCTACACACGTGCCGTGTTGTTTCTCTCACTTCTTCTTGTTTTAGCCTTTATATATATATTTGAAGTTATATGATAGGAAAAAAGGGGTAGGGTTTATAATGTGGAACGGAATCGTTCTCCATGACTAGCACGGACGTGCTCGAACCTTGGATGAGGTCCCATCGATCACGTTTTGAACGGATTTCGTGGAGAACTTTACAAGTTATGTACGGTTTGGTTCCGGACTAAGTCTTTGTTGTTTTTTGGATGATTACACCTATTTTACACGAGAACCGCATTTCATGACTGTGACTGATGCTTATGCGTTTTCAAAATTAAACATTATAACCCTTTGCTTCTTGTTAAAGCGTCTTTGTTGCCAATTTTACAATTGACACGTTTAACATTGCTTTTCAAGATGGTCAAAAAGCGTGAAAAACCATCCTATAACAGGAAATGTTATTAAAAATTTTATTTAACCATTGATTTATTTAACATTTGGTACACACGTTTTTCACCACATATGCTATGGTATGACGATAGCAGGTTTAAAATATCTCTGGTACTTTTTTTTTGCAAATTTACAAACATTAAAGGTAAAAATACATTATTAACATCTTGCTTGCGTGATAAAATGCCATGACAGCAAGGTAATTGGATCAATATTGATTCAAAATAAAGAAAAGTGTTCTTCTACATGAAATGAGGCAAAAGATTTGATTTTATTAACTCAATATTGTTAAAAAAATGAATTTAAAATTCAAAATGAAAGTAATTTAGTTGAAATCGAATTTCTTTGTATTTAAATTTAAAAAAAATTCAATTTCAATTCAAAAATTAGAAAGTAATCAATTTTTTTACACGAATCAAATATGAGTGTGTCTCAAATATTTTGTCTCGATTAATCTAAAAAGTTTCATTTATCTTGGTTAAATTTTTTTAATTGAAATACGCTAATTTTATCATGCACGCAAGATGTTAACGCTAATTTTTCTTTCTTAATGTTTTAAAATTTGCCAAATAACCAAGTATTTCAGATATTTGAATCATAGTGTTGTCATAGCATAGGATATATCATATCAAGAAGCTATCAATACTCATGTGAACACAACTATGCGTGAGCGCTGTGTTATATTTTTCTCACTGTTTTTAGTTGTGTTTTTCGCGAAATATGCTTTATTTTCGGATATACAGTAGTATTTGACTTCGATATTTTTTTCGTTAGGAATTTTACCTGTTTCGATCCTTGAATTTGTATTGCCCTTAATAAATCGAATTTCAGTAAATACATATTATAAGAAATTTTTTACAAAGTTACACGAAATGCGAGAAATTTTGTGCCGAGTCCTGCCCTCAGGGCGATTACAGCAGCTTACAAAGGCCTGGCAGGCTGAAGTCAAAGTTATACTGTTTCCACATACACTGCATTTAACCCTTAAAGCACTCCCGTCATCTACAGATGATGAACGTAGTAGCTTAATCATCATTGATGATTTTAAATGCTTAAAATTCTTAAAATTACATGTAGATGGCGCACGCATATATGTTCTAGTTTTTTACAGTATTTTCCTCTATCCTCCGACAGGCTTACCTGTACTGTAGAGCAGTGGTTCTCAACCTTTGGGAGCCCGAGGATCGGTAAATCTCTTTTGCGTAAGTGAAAGGCTAGGTCATACACACATAACGAGAAATTAATGGGAAAAATGAAACTGTCAATCACTCGCGGCCCGGTGTGACTAGTGTTGGGGCCCGATACTGAGCCCCGGCCCGGCGGTTGAGAAACACTGCTGTAGAGAATGAGTGCACGTGGCCGGGTGTAGTGGTAAAGCTTCTGACATGTGCTGATGGGTTCGAATCTCAGATTGTGTGTTTGTGTGAACATTTCTTTTTATTGTACCGAATTCGCTACGTCTGAGTTTGATTGCCATCTATCTTTCACAAAATAAAACTTAAAAAATGGGATTTTTTTTACTCCCACAGAGACATTTCTCCGACTATTAATGCAACGCTGAAGGGTTAAGTAAAGAAATATTTTCATTTTCATTTTTAGAATGGAATTTAAGATGAATTTTTGAAATGAAGAAAGTTCTGTTCAAATAAAGGAAGAGTATTACGATATGATATGTATACACATATCTACTAAAATTATGTTGGTGTAAAAAATACAGATAATTAAGGAGTAACCATTGAAATATAGATAAGTATAACATAAAGAAATAGAGATGAATAAGAAGTAACCATTGAAATATTTTCGTAAAAATAAGTGCTAGAACATAAAACAGAAAAAATAAAATTTCTGGTCATGGTCTCGGAAGGGGTTATTATATTAGCACTTTTTCAGAAATGCACAACCTCGGGTAATGAATGTGAGTTGAAATATTGAGAACAGGACGAAAGCATAAACACTAAAAGAATATTTTTCCGGAAACGACAAGTTTTAGCTAATTTTTCTTCTTTTTTTTCTTTTTTAGCCTGTTCCTCTTTTCTTTTTGTATAATTTTCAGAAACAGTCGAATGATGAGGCCATAGGAATGCAATTTGGGGAATTCCATTCCTAAACATCAAAGGTGATTAAAAGTTTGAGAAGTTTACGTTTCATACCGTAAAATAGGAGGAAAATATCAAAAATTTCGGAATAGGAGGAAACGAACGACAACACATAAAATAGCTCGGTCTAGATTGTGTTACAAAACAATATTCAAGAGATGGTGAGAAGGTAGAGAGATAATTATCGCCATGGTTTTTGGTGGGTTTACATCTTTCTAAAAACCTTGGGACAGAAAATGGAAAATAACTTCGACAATTGCGAATTCCTTTTCCCGGACATGAATGGTGCGGTCTCCAATGGCGTCACGAAAAAAAGGCACATGTTCTCCGGAAAATTAATTTTCGTTTTGTTCTTTCCTCTTCCGCCGTGTGTCACTAGAACAAAAAAAAATTCTCACTTAATAATTTTCTGTTAATTTCAAGTTATGACACATCTTTGTATCACTATTAAAGACGTCATTGTAATTTTTAAAAAATAAACATTTATAAAGTAAAGCAGTACATTAAAATTCTTAAAATTTTAGAATTAGAAATTTTAGAAAAAAAAACCTCTAAGCTATAATATGTATTTTAATGCAAACCAGGAGTTGAGCAGTTTAGTGCTTCCAGGACTTCTCGTCCACCGCTGTATAAAATGCATAAAGTGCGAGAATATTTATAATTTATAAAATTGTCAAATAATTAAAGTTTATGCAGTGAGCAATGCATAAGAATAATTTTTTAGAATATATATCATCATGTTCTATAATCTCTTCGTTAGTGTCCATTCTTTAATTACTGTAAAAGTATCATATACAATTATTAAAAAAGCATATCCTTTTATTTTTTATACATTTTTGTGAGCATCAAATGACGGAAAATCTTTAAATTTGCTACATAATATTTGCAATCATTTCCATATACTGCACGTATTTGCTACTTTTCAACTACAATGAATGAATGCCAGAACTTTGCCACTGGACTTATCCCATTTGCTGAGATCTCTTCCAGCCCAGCTTAGTGGCAGAGTCCGGAGCACTTTATTTTGAACACTTTGTAACCACATAAGATCTTATTAAAAATCAATTTTTGTTCTTTTTTCATTATATTTCCAAGCATCCAATTTGGTAATTTCATCATTTCTTTTCTGAAATATGGCTATTTTAATTGGTTTTTGAATAATGAAAATTGCATTATATGTTATTTAATGGCATATGATGAAGTTTTATCAAAACTTACTTCACTAACTAACTTACTAGATAATGAAAATTCAATTTCGGTTAAAGAAAACTCATTCATCACACAATCAAATTAGCCTAATTGTTTTGCTCATTCTGGAGTAGTCCGTAGATAACATCAATAAATCCTAAATAGATTAGCTTAGGATAAGTTATCTGGCTGAAAGTCACTGCATTCGTTTCAGCATCAATCTATCGAATTCAAATAATCAATCAGGATAGTCCTTACCAGAAGCTGGAGCTGGTACAAAAATGATAGCGGGGCCCCTTCATGGACGGTGGAGTCGTAAGTTTGGGATTTTTCTCTCATTAATTTTTAATTTTAATCAATTACAAATTGTCATTAATTTTTAGTTATTTGTCTAATTAACTTTCAATTATTTCTTGTTATTAATTTTTGATTATTTCTTTTTAATTTTCCATTTAATCAAATCCGCATTTTCATTGTATTTGGAATGATTTTTCACATCAGTTTACGAATATTTCTCATCAATTCTGAATTTTCGTAGATTTTGAGTTTTCAAATCATTTAATTCTTCTTTTTTTTCTGGACTTCATGCGTTTTACATTTATTTTATAAGTGTCAAATTTTTAATTCGCAATTTTCAATAATATATTTGTTAATTCATACTTTTGTGTGTGAATGCACTTAATTGCGAGTACAGATGTTTTTCAGCTTCCCTGTATATTCTGTAATGATTTTTTTTTTCATGTTCTTTTTATGCTTCCTCCCCTTAAATTATGTAAAATTAGGTTCGAGAGGGGCCTTCAAAAATGTTTGGGTCGAGGACTCCGAAATTGTTATTTACGCCCCAATTAGCGGGACTAATATTTTAAAATATCATTTCGCTTTTCTAATGATAGCAAAATTAGCATTTCGATCGTTGAAGGGGGGCAGCCACCATGATATTTTTTGACATAAACACATATAATACGCATTTTTTCGTATCTTTTAGTGCGTGTACGGGCCCTCTGAAGAGTGGAGGACGGTGGGTCCGCACCTGTCGCCCACCCCTAAGAGCAGTTATGTAACCAACATAGATTGCACACGTGGGCATCATACTCACCATTGGACTTGTTAATTGTTGATAAGGCATCCATGAAATTATGAGACTGAAAACTTATTAAATGATTGAAACAACTGAGAAATTTTGAGCTACCAAAATAATTAAAATTTCGAAAATAATTTATTTTATACAAGATTTCCAAGAAGACATATCATAAATCGCTAAAATCAAATCCAATCAATTACATACAACATGAAAGCCCCAAATGCAACAAGATGGTCGGTAAAATCTTCAAAAAAAAATATTTGAATCCATTAAAGGATCTAATATCAGTAATAATTTAAACAAAATCTTCAAATGAAATGAGATTAATATTTTTCTCTCCCATTTTAATCCTAGACAATCGCAGTAAATAGCCCGTTTAAGAAACAAATACACAATTTATAATTAAATAACTGAGATTTGAATTGAATATGTTCAATATTTCTAAATATTTTTTCTTATTTTCTTATAAATAATAAAAGGAATCAGAATACGCATCATTAAATGCAATTTTTGCAGAAAAGAAAAAGAGGAAAATTCTAAGAGGAACAAAAGAATATATAATAGCATTAATACTTACTTGTTGAAGAGAATTCAAGTATGAAATATTAAATGACATTTTCGGGATTTTATTTGTTATTCATCGATTTCATTACGCACCAACGATTCAATTAGTTCCATTAAATTAATTTTTGTTTCTTATTTTTAAATAAGTATATTTTTTTTCTGTAATTCTTTTCAAATTAAAAGCATAATCTTTTTCTAGTAAATAGGATATTTTCAAAAATAAATTGATACGTTTTGCAATTTTTGCGATTAAAATACTTCCGGGATTTTGAAATTTATTCATTTGATGTTCGAAATTTATATTACGAAATGACAGATATTATATTATTGCTCTGTTGGTTAAGGCGACTGCTCTCCTCATCGGTACTTATTTTTAAAAAAGTCATTTTGAATAAAACGCACGTGGTTTCAATTTAGATATGGTATAAAATTAACAAAACGAAGGCTATTCCATGAATATTTTGTCAAAAAAAATTCATATTGCTAATTATATATGTATAATTAACACATATTTTCAGTACTTCTGCTAGACATTGTACTCTAAAAACTACTGCTTGTATCAACATGTTCTTCATATGGATTATTGCTATAGCATTATTCTGTAAAATGAACTAAAAGTTTTAGAATGCTACGAGAAGTTTTTGAGATACGGTTGTATTCTTGATAATATACACATTTTTCGTTACAAATACTTGATGTTTTCAATTAAACATTCAGTGACTTATATCAATTCAAAACTGAAATGTACTCGTATATGAAAATTTCATATTTGAAAAATCATGAAAAATTAAATTTTTTTCGTAAAGTATGTATTATTTTATTCGTAAACTCGTATACTAAACATCGTATATTATAACATTCATATGGCCTTTTAATTTTCAAAAATATTTGCGTTTCATATAAAATTTGTATAAAAATTATACGAACAAAATCTTTACCAAAGCGTTACTCAAACGTAACGTCAGACAAAACTGGGTAGAAAGTAGTTATCAGAACTTTCAATTGTTTCTCTAAATAGCAATTGGCAGCTTGAAACAAATAACTTCTAAGAATAGAATTTCTGGCACTGTGATTGCTTTTAATATGCGCTTATAAACTCGCTTTTATCAGTCTATGACAGGGGTATATATGTACTATTTTATTTTTCATTTTAGACGTATTGAAAATATGTTTCCCGGTAGCGACTATTAGGGTTAGAAATCCCATGGGGAGGGGGGGATGTGGACCGAGCCATTAAAACCATCACACGGTTAGTTAGTTAGTCTATGACAGCGGTCTTCAACTCATGACCAGCGAACTACATTTGGTCGTGGCCCAGCTTTTTATTGTGGCCCGCCGATCATTTTCAGAAAATGGCTGAAAACATTAAAAAATGATAAATTATAGTATAAATGAAAGAAATAATTTTGGAATTGATAGAAATAATTCTAGAATGAATGAAAGAAATAATTCTAGAATGAATGAAAGAAATAATTCTATAATGAATGAAAGAAATAATTCTATAATGAATGAAAGAAATAATTCTATAATGAATGAAAGAAATAATTCTATAATGAATGAAAGAAATAATTCTATAATGAATGAAAGAAATAATTCTATAATGAATGAAATAATTCTATAATGAATGAAAGAATTCTACAATGAATGAAAGAATTCTACAATGAATGAAAGAATTCTACAATGAATGAAAGAATTCTACAATGAATGAAATAATTCTACAAATAAAATAATTCTATAATAAATAAAATAATTCTATAATAAATAAAATAATTCTATAATAAATGAAATAATTCTATAATAAATGAAAGAATTCTACAAATGAATAATTGCGTAATCATTGAAAGGATATTAAGAAGGAAAACAATTAAAAAATAATTTAATCTGATTATAAAGAAATAATTTCAGAGTAAGTAAAAGTTTTCAATTATTTTTGCCCCTTTGTCTTAATTCGGGGCCCCATTGACCCCTTCCATCAAGATGTCACTAAATTACATGAGTTGGTGGCCCGCGGGCTTCGTGGGAATTTCCAATTCGGCCCGCCCTGTCTGAAAAGTTAAAGACCCTTAGTCTATGATGTAGGCGACAAAAAAAGTTCAATAATGGACATGAATGAGTGTTTTATAGTTGCATAGTTGGGGTTTTAAATATATATAACTCTTTGGAAAATCGTTTCCTTCATTTTTTTTTTTTGCAAATTTTGCTATTTGATTATGTACAGTACTTCTTTGGAAAAAATAAATTAATTCCGATGGATTCTCTAATGAAATTTCCGGCAGTTTTCAATTTGATAGAACAACTAATAACTCACAATTAATTTCCAGATAATTTTCGGCCTTCGATTTATTTACAAAGCCGTTTTACTTCCGAAGCCTGAGAAATCATCTTATTCTTACACGCAATTAATTAACAAGTTCTATCGGTTTTAATTAAAAATACGGGACTTAATACAAAGGGTATTTAAAAATTAATTTCTAGTAGAGAATGGAATAAAGAAAAAAAAAAGAAACAAATTGTTTTGGCATTTTCATGAAGATTGTTTGGTCAAAACTAACTTTGTTTTCTCCAAAGGAATTTAATCTCTTCATTATCATTTGCATATACAGACTTTTTATTTTAGCGCCAGTTAATACCACCGAAAAGCTCTTTGATGTTCAATAATGAATGTTACTTTTTGCATTTCAATTAAGTCTCTCAATTTAAACACCACTTTGAAATATCAACGGAATTTAAACAATTCACGTTTTCTACAAATTACAGAGAAAAACTATGGTTTTATTCCACCACACCTTAAAGATATGCAACCGGTTCGAATCTCTTGTAGAATACAAATTTTAAAATGAAAAATATAATAATCATTATTAATTAATTCTCTCTCACTTTAAACTTCGAGATCGTTCCTAAATGATTCACCTTTATTATTGTCGTTATATACAAAATTACGAACGAATCACGTGAAATAATGAAATTGAATCTGTTGTTTGTTCTAGAGTTCGAGCGTTTGAATCAAATTAAATTTTAATTAGTGGTATGGGTCGTAAATGTTCTCTTTCACGGCCTGAGCTGTGCAAATGTAATGTGTCCCATAAATTCTTAAATGGTTCAAAAATTCTTAAAAATTGAACCACATTTCTGTGGTTAGAACATGATAACTCCAAAATCACAGTTTTAAGATATAAACAGTTCCATTGTCATTTAAAAATAAAAAAAAAATCGCACACTCAAATACAAATGAAAATATCATACATCAGCATGCTGTTTAGCGATACACACGTATTTGCGCATTTATCTCATTTCTAATTAATTATAATTAGCAAGACTTACTTTTAGATCATCAATATGCCATTTTTTGGAGATGTTATGTTCTGACCAAACACCACAGTTTCGAATTGTTGCGGAAAATTTATTCTTAAGAAGGGAAATTTTCTTTTTGTTACAGAAAAGAAATTTAGCTCAATTTTCTGATGATAGAGAGCGCTACACAAAATCAAAACACTGGAAATGTGCAAATCTGTGTCCTATAAAATGCACAAATCAGTGTCCTATAAAATGCATGGCGTACGATTAACAGACCATTATTAACAGATCATTTCAATTTTACTGTCACTGGCACTTACATAAGGATTTCATTGTGATGGTGGATACAGCACTAATGGTTAAGTTAGTTTACCATGAATCACCAGCTGAAGCTTTACGTACGTTTCAGACACAGAAAATATGAAAGAAAGTTTCGGGTCTTGTAGCCATTGATTGCTTTCTTGTAGCGCCCTTTAGAGAGGAGAAAATGGACTAAAGTTTCTTTAATAAAAAAAAAAATCGTCAGATCAGAATAACGTTTTTTGAAAACCGCATTCAAATATACCACAATTATTTCAATTTTATGAATTTTTAAACTATTTACGAATTGACGGGTACCCTGTAATAGCATTAAAATAGAGTGATGTGTGTAATAGAGTATTTTAGCACTTTTTGGCCATAATTATGCAATGTTGTAAACAGCTTTTCTCCGACTCCGAAGTGAATACGGAAAGTTTGAGAGGTTTTTATAATTTTATCTAAATCAATAAGGATATAATATTTTGTTTAATATAATAAACATACTTTGTTTAATATTTATTAAAAATTAAATTTTAATATTCAACACAATATGGTATTCAAAGATGAATATCCACAATGAGAGGTATAATGCACGAAATTTTGAATATCATATTTTAAAAATTGATTTCCATAATAAAATTTAGAAAACCTTTGTAATATTTATTCAATGATATTAAAAAAAAATTTCTCTTAGAACAGTTTCAAAAGAAAGAGATTATCCGATATGAAACACACAGGAAATAATTTTCAAAAATTTGATATTTGAAATTCATTAATTTCATGGCATATATGTTTATATGAATCGTAAATGACAAAAAATAAAGAAAAACATGAATTTAAATCTTATTTCAGCCTCACTAGAAGCCGTGGTTGAGTCGAGTGGTCATAGTGACGGGTGAGGATCCGGGTTCGAACCCCACCGTTGCTGCAGTGGTATAAGACTTTTCTAATTAAACAGGAGAATTTTTAGTTTTCATTGCTGCACCTATAAACGTTGCAAACTGAATAAAAATATTGTAATTTTTTTTAAAGTAAATAATTAATGAATTAGAAATCAATAATTTTAATTAAATAGAACCCTTTTCTACAAATAGTTGTACTTTCATATTTCATTCATGTTACCATTTTATGCAACTTTTTTTCCTGAAAAGTTGAATAATAAAGTTTTAGTATAGTCCTCCTACCACGAGATGAGATTTAGCTACGGCATGTCATGTCACGTCAAACGATTCTATTTTATCCTAGAAGGACATGACAATCGTGAAAGCTCAGTCACTGATGAACTTTTCTCGATGTGCAATCGTTTTACCAAAAAAAAATGTAATAAAATCATCCAACGTGACGTGACACATAACGCAGCGAAAATTCATCTCGTGGTCGGCGGACTATATATAATGGTTTGATGAGCTAACGTGTCCTCATACAGTTCCAACATACCATGCCGAAAACATGATGATACGAAGTTACGAGGCTTTTTTTCCTTTTTAAACCAGACAAAACTTTGGTCATCACCATGAGCAATTCACTACCGAAATCAGTTGTACCGGTTGCGTGCATGCGTAACGTTGTGTCTGCGAATTTTTAGCTCTGCCATCGATTTTTCAAACTGTGAGTGAACTGTACTGAATGAATAATTGTACCTATTGGTCTGTTGCTCTCTGTGGCGTGACTTTTTAATGGGAAGATCGGCTCAGATTCGAGCTTCGAATCACAGAAAAGCTTCAGCCTGTCACCACTGTGTCACTAGCGGGAATTGATCTCGGGTTCTCACGATGCGAGTCCGTCAGGATGATAGATAAAAAAAGGGGAAGGGGTGTCGTCATATTCTCAGTCTCTTACAAGCTTTAGTAAATTTCATAGTTAGCATAATTCGAAAAATATGAGGTGGATGGCGGCACTATAACAAGTCTTACGCAAAAACAAGCTTCACGTTTGATTCACAACACGGACATGCACACCCCAACATGTATCAATCCGTTAGAAATTCCGCAGAGTAATATGGACGAGATACCTGTGTGGTTTAGTAATAGTAGTATTCCCCTACAAGCAGGGTGTTCGTAGTGGAAATGGAAACGCATCAATTTATGTTACATACTTGCTTCATAATCATCGATGTGTTTGTTGCCTGGCCTGAACGAAAAATTTGATCTAAATGAAGGTGCATGATGATTCTCCCATATATCTTCGCTTGCGCAAGCCTACTACGGTGAAATACGCATTGATAAACCATACAGTTTTGTTAGCAGTAGGATCCTAACAATCACGATGGTCAATAGAGCCTGGAACCCCCTCCCACGTGTCAATCAGCGGTCTCCAAATTATCGATGGTCTTCGTAATGCTTGTCCATATACACAGACGTCACTGATTAGTCGTAAAAATGAATACCGTTGCCTATCCTTAAATCCATGGAACTCTTTTCGGTATACCTGCTATGTAATAATTTCTACATAAAAGGTGCTGAAATATACAGGGCGTCATGTAACTCCTAACTCGGGCTTTATCTCATCTACCGCTCGTCGTATAGAGGTATGGTTTTAGTTTAAAAATGTCCAAAGTCTGTTCAGAAATCACTTTGCACCAGTTTCAAGAGTGAAAATATGGTGCGTTAAAAATAAAAGATCTAAATTTTTTATACGCTTTCCCTCTCTCTAACTTCAAATCAGAAAGTTTCGGCCCTGTCTCTCCTGAGGTCAACAAAAAAAATCCATGTTTTTGAGCGCAAAATTCGCTGAAATATTTGAATTGAAAAACTGAAGAGAAAAGTTGGTAAGGGACAGCATGAATATAGAAAAGAAGCGTTGCCCATTAGTTTATTTTGTTCTCTTGCAACTTTTCTCAGATTTTTAAATTAAAATATTTCAGTGTGAATATTGGACTTGTTAA
Organism: Pholcus phalangioides; assembly: GCF_987345545.1. Lineage (NCBI taxonomy): Eukaryota > Metazoa > Arthropoda > Arachnida > Araneae > Pholcidae > Pholcus > Pholcus phalangioides. Next base: position 22,100,315 of record NW_028301602.1, read on the forward strand.
CGCGGGATTTTTTTCCTACAAGAGAAACAGTTCAAAAAATTCCTGATTGTCCGAACGTTTATATGTGCCGCTGAGGACAGCGGCACATATAAACGTTAAGTGTTTCCATTTTATGACGCACTATATTTTCACAGTTGAAGCTGGTATAAAGTGATTTCTGAACTCAATTTGAACATTTTATAAATTAAAACCATACCTCTACGACGAATGGTTAATGAGACAAGGAATAAGTTACCGAATTAGAACTTACTGTATATAGTACGAGTATATATGATACGCGGTAAATGTGATAAATGCGGCTATTACACATACTTACCAAGCATTTTGGTAAGTTTGATGAATATCCCTAAATTAATCACTTTTACCGGCGATTATACATGATACCCAAGCGTCGCGTCGTTGGTAAACATGATAAATGGTATTACATGATACGCTAGACACGATAATTCATACATGTATTGTGTCATTATTTCGGGGCACGATCGTGAAATTTATTATCACGTTATCGGGGTCCGACTATATTCATCACATATACCAGACTCATTTCGAATTTTTTTCATATTTATCACATTAATCAATTACACCAGGGTATTATGCATATATTCACAGGTAAAAGAAATAAATTTATCAAACATACCAAGGTGATTAGTAAGTGTGCATAATAACCGATTTATCACCTTTACCGTAACAAGCATACAATACGAGACCTGTATATAGTACGAGAAATAACTTATTCTAATATTGTATAATTTAGACTAACTGATAAAATTAACGGAAACCTGTTCTGCCATTTACTAACAAAATTAATTTGTTTTCTAAGTGAACTTTGCCAAGTCAAAATTTATAATTCCATTGGTTATTGAGGAATATATTCAGAAATATATACAGTAGGATAAAAATACAAGAGAAATGAAGATAAAAAATGATGAAAATGAATAAGTATATTTTTGAATGACAAAAGCGCTAGTGCTTGCTCACTTGTTCTCACTTGTTCGAAAGAATTATTTTAAGAAAAATGAAAAAAAAAAATTGAATTTTTTATGAGAATGAAAAAAAAAATTGAATTTTATGAGAATGAAATAGAACCTATGCAGTGGGTCGTCATAAGGGGGAACCCCATGCATGGTTCGAAAAGTGTAGGCGTTTCTGAAGGGTGGCTATGGCTAAATGCATTGAAAATGCCAACCCATGTTCCCCGACGCCTGCCTTCTCAAAAGTCCAAAAATGTAGTCAAAAAAAATAACCGGACATACCTCAAGAATGGGGAGACTTATTGTTTCGAAGATTTTTCTGGAAATGTCGTTGAATAGAAGGCGATTGGAATACTGTTGCCAGATGAAAGTTTTGAAAAGATTGAGGAGTGCTGTATTAAATTCCTGTTTATTATTATTACGTGTCCGAATCTACAAATTTGCGGAATGAGTGTGGTTCTGAATATTTTGGTGTTTCGAAATAATCATCAAATTCGGATACATTTTGATTAAATATTTATGTCCAAATTAATTCTAGCGACGCAATAAATTCATTCGAAATAATTTCGGAATATGTCAAATGATAATGTGCCCTTTATATGAGGTCATTTCGGGTTTATTTCGCGTGCCGCTAATTTGCATGAAATCCTCGTTACTCGGGGCCTCTTAAAACAAATCTTTTTTTTCTTCTTAGAGTTACAAAGACCCGGAAAGGAGATTACGGATGTTTTTATTTTCCTTTTTAAAGCGTCTTGTCTTACAGCGTTATTTTTCAACGGGGCCATTCATCTTCCGCATATTAACCAAAAAGATAAAAATTAGCTCTTTAAAAATATGAGTTCTTCTTTTTTTTTTTGTTAATAATACTTGAATATGGAGTTTATCTTCCGTAATGTTATTTTCATGATTTATTCTGAATGAAGACGATTAAATTTTGCGACTTTCTTCTCTCCGAGTACATCAGACTCTCGATTAACTGACACGCCCTTTACTACACTGGTGTGCAAAATTAAATGATGGCTTATTATCATCTGAAAAAGGATTCGTAGAAAATTCACCACAACATAATTCATCCGACATTCAACATTGAGCATTGAAGGACCGAACACACCAGTCGAATCCCGTTATAACGAACTCCAAGAAACCGGAGAAATCACTTCGCTATAACGAAATTTCGTTATAAAGGAATTCTAGGTATTTGTATTGTTCCTATGTAAACTTATCTGTGGGGGGGGGATTATAAAAGTGTTCATTACAACGTGATTTTTGCTGTAACGGTATTATTAAAACAGGATTCGACTGTAAACATTTGTATAGAAGAATAGCAAGTTCGATTACCGGAGTATAAATCAACGAAATAATTATGATGAATCGTGGTCTAAGAATCGAAGTTTAAATTGATATATTGTAGCGTCCTTGGCACGTCTGGACTCTATAACTAAATTTCCGTTGGTAGCGGACCGTCCGCGTGAGTTGGATGTCGCAAGTTGTAGTCGTGTAGGCCATACAACGGCAAATCGATGTCATGTTTGCGTCACTTTGAGTCCTAGTCCAAGTCAGCCAATGTTCTGACAACCAGGTGTTTTAGCTCGTTCTATAGGCGAACATTTCTGTTTCATAAGTATCCTACATTTTAATTCACCTGGGCAAATAGGAGAATTTTATCATTCCCGAAACTGCATCGGCTGGATAGCTTGATTATGGGTGACATTGATTCACCACATTTACATGTTAAGTGTTTATAGTTTCTCCAATAAAAGTTAATTCACCCGATAGGAAAACTAGCCCAGAACAATTCACCACCACGTATATTCTCGAGTGAGCGTCCGAGAGAGGGAATGAGTGAGTATAATGGTACCAAGTGAATGATCGTGTGCTCGAGTGGGCGGCGGAGAAAGTGAGTGAACCACCGAAAAAGTAAGATAATGAGTAAAGGTGAGAGTAAGTTACCGTGAGAATTTTCCACCTAGTCAGTGATTGAGCAACCGTGGTGAGTGAATGGGTGACCTTAAGTATGAGGGACCTAGAGAGCGACTGACCGAGTCAGTGAATGAATGGCTTCAAGTCATCTCTACCTTAATATCCTGCCTATAATTCAAGTCATCAGCGTGTAATACGCACCGGCTCTTGGTCTTTCAACCGCTCACTCCCTATTTCACTCATTCAGTGACAGATTCGGTTAAACACCACTTGTTGACTGAGGTCATACACTCATTCACACGCTCGCTCTCACGGCCAGTCATCTACATAAATGTAACTGCTCACTCACTCCCTCATCTGTTCGTTCAATTTGTCCATTACTCACACACTCTCTGTCACAGTCACTCACTCTTTCATGAACTCGACCAACCGCTCACGAACTCATGAACTTTTGTCAGTGAAAGTAAGGGATTCCCTTCGATAATTTTTTTTCTGTCGATGAATTGCATTTCGATGGTTTGCTATATATTGTTGAATTTTCAAGACACGCTGAAAAATTCAAACAGAATGTATCGACATTTAATGTTTTCAAGAATTCATTCACATCAATTCATTACTCATATAATGAATTCATTGTAACGTTGTTCTTTTCACCTGATTCTAATGCGCTGTCGTGACCGTTGTCACAAAAATTTAACTAACTAATTTTAACCAACTTTTAACTAAATAGAATAGGCCGACAATAATTTGTATGCCGTAAGTATCATTTTCAGCTTCAAATCCTCTAATTTCAATTACTTATTAGCTTCAAATTCCCCAATATTTTAGGCATTTATTATCTTTAAAGACTCTTTTTTAGCTGTTTATTAACTTCAAAGCTTCTAATTTTAAACAATTTATTGTCTTCAACAGCATCTATTTTAAAATTTAGTCCCCCAATTTCAGTCATTTATCTGCTTCAAAAGTTTTTAATATCTTCAGAAATACCCAATTTCGATCATTTATTAACTACAAAGCCGCCTATATATTTAGCCATTAATTAACTTGAAAACTCCTGTTTTAAGTCGTTTGTTACCTTCTAAAGGCTCTACTTTGAACTTTAAAGCCCTCAATTTTAGTCATTTTTCAACTTCAAAGCTATTTACTCAAAAGCCATTTATAGCTATTTATTATCTTCAAAACCTAGGCTTATTTTTTTTTTTTTTTTTTTTTTTTTTTTTTTTTTTTTAAATAACGTGATCCACACGTATTCCCAAGGGATCAGCATGATCCGTCCAGGGAATTTGTTAGTGTTAGTAAACATCCATGCCCGAACCGGGATTCGAACCCAGACCTGCATAGTGAGAAGCTAGTTCCCTAACCACTCAACTGCCAGGCGGCATCCAACTTTAAACATTTCACCCTCAGACTGCGGTTTTTTCATTTATAATCGAAATTTTTCTTTCCAAAATGGGTTCGGCATCCTTTACATCGGATAAAGGAGGTGCTACTGTAATTTCGTAAAAAATCGCACAAGTGTGCATCGTAAACTTCATTCTAGTTTTGCCACTTACATCCACAACTCAAAACTGCGTTCCTTCCGTAAGAGAAATAACAATAATTATAAAAGAAATCTCACATTAATACTACTATACTTGGTCTCCGAACATTAGAAGTACTTAGAACGAGACTGGCCCGGAAGCTCTTGGCACTCGAAATAAGTCAGTCGTCTCGAGGTAAATAGCTATAAAAGTTCTCCGGATAATAGTGTCTAGTGAAAGCGTACGAGTCGTTTCTTTCGAATGTTTATACGCTGTGACACTAATTTTAATTAAAATTGAAAGAGACACGCATACACACTCGTGCGTTCGGCGAGGCACCAGTGAGAAGTGCAAACAAATCAGTCTCACCGAGAATCGCGAAGAATTTAATTAAGCCGTCTCCGGTGGAAAAGGAGTCGGTTCTGGATGGATATACGGTATAAAGCTTTTGTTTGTGTTTCAATGGAAGGTGACGACGCAGTTAGGAATTCGCGATTTGCTGATCTGTCGGGAGAATACGGTCGTCTCCAGTGACACGACTCACAACAAAAGACCTTATTTTCCATGACTCCGCTTTCTTGCCCTTTTAACACACATATCTTTATTAGAGACAAGACATGAGGAAAATAAATCACACACGCGCGAGAGTGTATTCAGAGAGATCGATCTTAAGTACTCGTGTAAGGACTCTATTATTAGCATTTCTCTCTCAATAAAGGCCATTGACTTCAATTAGAATATTTTGTATCAATTAAAACATAGTTAAAAGTAATTTTATCATTCCCTCTTTAGAAATGATTGTAATTAATTAGTGTTTGGTTTTGAAGTTAACAACGGTTGTTGTTTACGGCAGTGTGAATAGAAACTATTATTTTCAGTTATGAATATTATAATGAGACGACATGAAGAGGTCAGAATACTATTTGAAAATATAATAATCCCATTGTTTTGCCAGTAAAAACATTTTAACATATAACTATGACCCGGTGGCGCAATGATGACTACAGATCAGACGGTTGCGTGTTTGAATCAAGTCCAGGCCATTCCTTTATATTTACAAGCATTATATTGACCTTATGTTTTTTTGTTTTTTTTTCATATAGAAAATTCAGTTAAAAAGGTCTAAACATTTCTCATTTCACTAATTCTTGCTGTTTTACTGGTCAAAGCATTTGAAGGCTTTGCCAAGACCCGGTGGCAGAGCAGTGTTCCATCTAAATCCAGATCCGATGGTTGCATGTTCCATTCTGGTGGTTTTTTTTACTGTATTACTTATTTATTTTTTGACGATTACATGCAAATTGCAGAAAATTTGAAGCCTCATAAAGCACCTGGCGTGGATGGCTTCACATCTGAAGCGATAAAAATGCTTACTCTAAATATCATCATATCTCTTACAAACATTTTCAATCTCATGTTAATACGAGCTTATTTTCCTCATATTGGAAAAATGCTATAATAAAATTAATTCCAAAAAACTTGGTCAACCTTCAGCATTCACATAATCGACATATCGCTCTTCTTTCTCGTCTATTCAAGTTATTCGAGAGGGCGTTTGCTGCAAGTCTGACGGAATTTAGTATCGAATTCAACTTATGCCGAATGAAACAGTTTGGTTTCAAGGCAGAGCAAGTAGCATCAGCTCTTTAGGGCAATCGAATGCCTTCAAGCAGCTAAAAATTATAAAGATTACTCTGTTGCAGCCCTTTTAGATTACAGTCGAGCTTTTAATAAAATTTGGCATGAAGTGCTGTTTTTCAAAATGATAAATAGAGGCTACCCCTCAATCATAATCAGATTTGTGAATTCATATTTATCTTTTTGGACCTTTCTGGTCAAGATAAACGACTCACTATCAGAAAAAAGACGTATAACCGCAAGAATGAACCAAGGTTCCAGTTTGGGCCCGGTGATACACAATATTTTCATCGATGATTATCCTATGGTACCAAAGGGCATCCTGGGTTTATACGCTGATGATATTATATTGATTTCAACCGACAGGAAGCCCTTGAAAGCGCTAAGTAACCTCCAGGAGCTGATCACAAAAGTCGAAAGATGGAACGCATACAGCAATGCCAAGTTAAATGTGAACAAATGTGTGGTTATATGGCTCACAAATCAAGATATCCCATCAAATACGAAGATCATCATAGAGCGACAAGATATCATGCCATCGACTCAAACTCAGTACCTGAGCCTGGTTGAAAGACTCAACTTCAGGAGCCATGCCCAGAACAAAATCAAAAAGGCTTCGATCATCTTAGAGAATCTATTGAGATTCTGCTATTCGAAGTCCAAACTCAGTTTGAGGAACAAAGTTTTGATGTACGAACGAATCATTCGCCCAGTGTTAACATATGGTGCCCCAACTTGGAACATATGGAAACATATGGAACATTCGCAACATGTAAAAGCTACAACGATTCCAGAATCGCTTCCTCAAGCGCTTCACTCTGGAGCACCAACATTTTTCCGCCTCACGAATCTGCACAAAGATTTGAAGGTATCGTCCATGTATTCCCACATCAAGGAACTATCTAGAAACTACTTCGAAGAACAAGAAAGGTCGTGTCACCAACATCTGAGAGAGATCTTTAATTATGAAGCTCGAGTTTCTGAAACATCTAAGCCATAAAAACATCCTCCATACAAAATATGTGTCCGAATTTTATTTTGGAAAAATGTGTGTACGCTTCTGTATACATGTATACATATATTTGTAAACAGTCAAACATTCAATAGTTCATAATTTAAGGCAATGTTTGAGACAGTCTCATGAACGAAGATATCAAATGTTTGACAAACTGGTGGATAAGAAAATTTTCCACAACAAAAAAAAGTGTTATTTTATTTTCTTTCTCTTTTCCCCCCTTAAAATATATTCATTTTATGCCATATTTTGCACCAATTTAATATTGTGTTACTCCATGATGAAGGAGAATGGATTTGAGCTCGGCGCTCCGTATAACGTTCAACGGTCACGGTCACGTAAATTTCAGAAAAACTAAATCACGAAAGACATTGCAGAACTCGATCTTAAGGGGACACATAACGTTCAAATGAAAATTTCTTATTACTGTATATTTCTTGCTAAAAATGGTTTAATGGCATTTCAGTACCAATATTAATAACAATTTCAGGTTGCCTTATTTATACACCAAAAGACGCCAAATTGTAAAAGTAATTTTTTAGTCAGTTTTTGTCACATGCGTCTCAAATTTCATTGAAAAGCATCATGTTTTTTTATTTTGCTCTGTAGGCGTATATCAATGAATTTTAGCATGCATTTTGTATTAAATAATACAAATTATTTTTGTTGCATAAATTTGCAAATGTTTCATTTTCAAATTTTTTTCCCAAAATTATCATCAAAATAAAATCACACAGTAAAATGGATGTCACAAATTATTTATATATGCCTACAGACCAAAATCAACATATGTGTTCAAACACATATTTTTTAAACTGAGAGACCTGAAATTGTTATTATATCGATACTGAAATGTCATTAAAGCATTTTTAGCAAGAAATTTACAGTAATATGCAATATTTACATTTGAACGTCCTTTATCCCCCTTGAATACTGGTATGAATGTTAATTTTTGTCGATATTTCTGAATAAAATTCGTTGGCTTTTTTATTAGAACTCGTTATATCAATTAAAACACACTTAAGAGAACATTCTCATATTTCCTCTTTATAAGCAGTTATAATTAATTCATAAACATCTCAGCAAAATCAAATTTATGTTTGAAATTGACTATGGTTTTGGACGGTGGTACCCGAGATCATTAGTTTCATCTTATGAATATTACCATGTTTTTGAGGTAACATGACGACAATAATAATGTACACAAATTAGTCAATGATTAAAAATAACTCAATACCCGAATACTTTAATTTGAAATTTTCTTAAAGCTCTTGAGTGTTTACGTAAGCCTATATCAGACGGCATTATTTTCTCCCAGATGTTGTTGTGCGAATTCTTAAGAATATAAATCATGCAAGATTTATATTCTTACTTATATTATATTATAGTCTTATATTATACAGAGATCGATCTTGAATACTTTCTTGAAAACTCAGTTTATGTGATTAATTAGTTGTTTTATAATATATTTTGATTTTATATTTTATTATTCTCAATAAAATGATTAATATAGTAAATTATAATATTATAAACAATTAATAACTTTATATAATAATTATTCAAATGTTTTTTGAGGCGACATGAAAATTATAATAACATGAAAAAAATTCAATGAATACAACACTATTCTACAAAATAGAACTTTTCTTTCTGTATCTGTATATCAAAGAGGTGGATTTTCCTAATTTTGGGGCGCTGAATTCCGTAAAAAAATTAGTTTTTCTCTCTATCACGTCCTGGTTCTGTGGTACGCAACTATGACAACAATATAAAAATGCAATATTAGCTCATATTGACTGGTTTTAAAGAAATGAATAAAAATCGCTTACACTACACACTGATGTTTCTCAGTTAACGTTTCCACAAAAGCACACTTGAATTATTAATACATTTCAAAAATTTTAGGTGCATTTGATTTGGAAAAATGATATGAGAGTGCTTTTCCTCTTGTGAAGTCCAATATCAATCTCCCAGATTAAAAACCAACAGTAATGCCCTATCATTGAAGAGTTCCAATGTCTCTGATAACGATGTTCCTTAGTGAGGATGCTTTGGTAACAACGTTCACGTTGAAAATTGTGAAAGCATCTAAAATTTCCGAAAGAAATCAGAGTAAAAGAGTAGGAATTTCTAATGGCATCTTGGGTTCCATGTTCTTGTCTAACAAATCACTCCCTATGAAAACAAAGCTATCGTCCTTTCTATTGCTAAGAAAACCGTAGATAATTATTTTGAAAGAAGACGAAGTAGCTAATTCATGATTTCCTTTCTTGGTATCGAAAAAGTTGAATCTTTCAACAGTATTCTGATTTGGATGTCCAACAAATATGTCCCTTCCAGCCTTCTCTCATTAAATTTGAGACATATTTCGTTCAAATGATTGAAAACTGACCTTTATCAACAGCTGCTACGAATTTCTCAATTAGGCCCACTGTTACTTGGCTCAACCAGTGGAGTATTTTTTTACATTATCCTTTCCAATGATATATGATTTTCTTACGGGCCACTCCTTGGCATCGTAGTGATTTATGTCCCATAGATAGAAGAAAAAGCAACAGTATTTTGTGAGTTCATCCCGCAAGCATATAAAAAGGGCAGCAACCATTACAACATATCTCCACTCATGATCTTTATATCTGATTGCCTCCAGTAGTAGCAGAATCATGCCTTCAAAATCTTCTCTTTAGTCCACTGCATAAGCTACAGGCACTGAAAGGCGTTACAATTACGCAATATAATACCACTTTTAAACGGATTTTGCTTGAGTCAATAAACAGTCAACCCCTCCTATGGGTTATACTGAACACCCATTTGCGTCATCAGCCCTTTTATGTCAAAAAACACAAACGTTGAATTCCGCATTTCAAAATGTATAGAAAAACAGTCACTTCTTGATCTGAAACTTGAATCGTTGTTCCTTCAGCAGAAAACCATTTTTTTTCAACCTAGAGCTAAAAAATTCAGCTTGCTGTTTAGAAATCTTTAAATCGAAAATAATTTCAGTTTCTTTTGTTCAATGAAGTTAGGTAATGTGTCATAATCAAGCCTGTACCAAAGCCTCCTATATGTAGTATCTAGGAGTACTCTCCTGTACTCTTCTGAATATCGTACGTCTTCTGATTCACTCCCCCCTGACATTTGTGATTCCCTGCTTTCCAAATTACTGACTCGCTGTGTATTATGTATGGTTACAAACAGCTTACGATAGTCACAGATTTAATTTTATAAATATATTTCATTACGAATCTCATAAGCAACCCGAAAATCTAAAAAAAATATCTAAAAATCTTAATTACATAAAAAAACCTTACGTTTTAGAGCATTTTTAATAGCATATTTGGATTCTACACCCGAAAACCCATGAAAATTGATGTACCACATGCCAGATGCACAATGACTGTTGCCTAGTGTTATTAAGAGGAAACTTTCATTTCATGAAAGTTCTGTAGAAATAATTATAATTTACTCATAATCCAAAAAGAATAATAAATACATTTATAATCGAAATTGATTGAACTGTAGACGGTACTAAGTAAAAATCATTAGCTTGATCTAGGAATATTGAATCCACGTTTTGAGACAACACAGAAAAGCTATTATTAACGAAAGAAAAATTATTCAATGATTGAAAATAAGCGAAACATCCGAATAAGCAAAATACCGAAAAATAGAATTTGTTATTCCGAGTGCATTTTCTCCTGTTCTTCTCACCGTTGCCATATATTTGTATGGATTTATACATTTTTTGTAAAACTCTTGAGTCAACGTATATTATACGGTATTATTTTCTTGCAGATGTTGCCCGAATTTTAAAGCAAAAGCCGTTCTTCTCCGAACGGAATCCAAAAACTGGCGTTGTTTTTTTAGGGATTTTTTTTTCTTCTGTGGTCCCTCTACCTTACCGTGAATACAAACTGAAAAGAATTCTACAAAAAATTCAATTTCACACAAAAAAATAGAAAGGGAACGAAAGCTGTCGTCACACAGATGACACATTAATTCAAGGTGCCAGCAAAACGTCCATACATTTGTGGTCATTGAATTTTCACGCAAAATTTTTGGATTGTGTTCTTTTTATGCTGTGTGTATAGATTCTATTGAAATTAAATTTTGAAGAAAAAAAATATATATATGTGTTAATTGCTGATATAGTATGAAATGATTATAGTTAATTATTATTCCCATTCATTAAGCTGATTCATCGGACTTCAAGCCGATAAGAATAATTATGTGCGAGTTATTTATGCGTTCGGGTTCAACAACTTCCCATTGATTAACTATTCACTGCACGCACGTATTTGTGGAGAGAACCAAAAAAAAAATATATAAAATAAAAATAAATAAAACGTTGCTTTGGTCACCAGGGGGTAAAAATCCCCTCTTCTTAATGAAGGCTGAGATCCAAGTGAAGGGAATTCTTCAGGGATTTCACAAAAATACAGAAAACCGAAGGAATCTTTTCTTTTTCCAAAGAATGAACAAGTTATTTACTACTAACTATTGAAGTAAAATCAACATCATTCATCTTTCGAACACATTCGAAGAAAATTTCCTAAAGAAAAATTCAAAGGAAAAAAAACAACAGCAACAAATTATTCAAAATGTAACGGGAAATGCTTTTCCGGCAATAATAACGATAATTTTTATAACCGCAGGATTTCTATTGAACTAAGATTGTAAATTATTGCCAGCGTTTTCTTCTTCTTGTGACAAATTTCTACGCAAAGACGTCAGACGTGTACACTCGATATACCGTGAGTACTGAATTTCTGCTTTACAACCACAAAAAATAAATAAATAAATGGAAAACAACGTGAATTCTCGAAAACCTGCAGAGATGTGAGTTCATATAAGTACATATGCATATACGATTAATTAATTTTTTCTTGTATTTTAGAACCACGTCCCGCGTTTGATTATTTATCGAGTAAATTACTTTTCTCTCGCACCCATTCATTTATTATTATTATTTTTTGTAATTCAATTTTCATTTTAGATACGAGCATAAGCAGCTTATACTTGAAGTTTCTTGTACTAAAAGCGCTCCTTCCCCCCCCCCCTTTTTTCTTTCTTTCCTTATACAATTGATTTAGAAATTAATTAATATGTTTACTTGTTTCAATAGAATGGAATGGAATCGGTTGTGATAAGTATTTCGCCGCTTAAATAATAATCACTCGGCGCATGCGCTTAGTAGATTCGCTATGAATTCCGCTCCGGCCTTTAATTTATGATGTAATAGAGGAAAATAATACAATTGAATTAATTGAGATCCGAGTAAATATTGAATTAAATATTAAATGGAATTTGCGAGTCTCTTCAAATTCGTAACTGAGTAAGCTGCGATAATTACCTTTTATACGGAACATTATTTAAATTCTTTAGTATACTTGATGTTTATTTTATTTAAAATTATTATAATACTCTTGATATTTCTGCGTATAAAGATTTGTACATGCTACTGTTTTACTTTGGATTAAGTTCGAAAAATCATAATTATGCTTGGAAAGTTTTTTGTATAATTCAAACTGAAATTTAAATTATATATTTGCATTATGTGAAAATAATAATAATAAAGTCCATTAAATAGAGAGATAGAGAGAGAAAACATGTTCTATGCGCGAAACTCACAATATACGCATGCATTTACACTTTCAAAAATAAAATATTCTGAGAACTATGAAAAAATAATGCGTATAACAATATTAACTCTCAAATGCGTAGCTTTGCATATGTGCAAAGGGTTATTACGTTTATTACTTAAGCCAGTTTTGATGATAAAAATTCGGAATTGCTTTTACACATATTCTGAGGTCATATTATTTTCATTTTATATTTTGAATTGACTGGTAGATGTCCCGATTAAAACGACGACAACTTTTTGTTTGCATGTGTGGCTGTGATTTTGCTAATATTTGTTAAAATGTATTGTTTGCATTCCTTTTCTTTTTTTGCGATTTTCAATTTTTTCTTACTGTAGTTTGACTTACAAATAAGCTAGTTATATGCAGCATTTGGGAATTTGGGAAGCAATACTATTTCGATTCGTTTATTTTATGTGTGATTTTTGAGACTCCGTACGTCCTCTTTGAGGCTCTGTATAAGCAGTACAATTCGAAATAGATTTTTTAAATGATTTTCTTAGTTTTCTATACTTGTCAGTAAATATTTAAAATAAATCAACAAGAAACAAAAGTCGTGCATTTAAGGGTTAACATAATGCATGCAGATTTCGAGGCTTGAATCGAGCCGGTCTTCCATCTGAAAAAGTCCCTCCGCAGAGATGCAAATAGACCTACAACACGATACTAACATAACATGAAAATTCAAGCAGTGACCTTTTTTTTACTTCAAAGTAGGAAACCCAGATGGCAGCACAAGCGAGAAAACGAAACAATCTTAACTCTGACAACATAAATATGTTACGTTAGAGCCCTGCATATCATACACTCACACAACACTTTCCGACACGTACCGATTCATTAGAAATTCCGCAGAGGAATGTGTACGATGTGCATGCTCCGTTAAGCAGTAGTAGTAGTATTGAGTGTATAGGTATCCGACTACGTTACATTTCGGAAGAAAATATCGATTTTTATTTTTTTATGAAAACACCATTGGTCCTTGTTTTTTTTTAATATGATGCCTAGAACAGAAGTTGCTTACACTTTTGAGAGTGCGGCACTTTCACATGAATAAAAAATTATACGCGTTTTACGAAGAATGCTATTTTTCACATTTTACTTTAGTTTGAAGCATGATTTGTAAAAATCTGTGCATTGTATCATTACGAAATTTTAATATGATATTTTGCTATATCATATTAAAAAAGGTTGTGGTTATGAACGAAAATCCAAAATCTATCACATATATCTGTCTAATTCCTGTGTTTTATAGACGAAATGCGGAATGAAATTTCCAATTTTATAACCTGCACCATTACTAGTTTAATATACAGTGAAAATAAAAAACATTCAATACATAAAAACAATTTTTTAATCGTGTTTGGAATTAAAGAAGATCACGGATTTTGCTTAAAATTTGATATAAAAATGACTTTTTCATAAAAAATAACGTAATTCAAAAATTTATTATTGTTTACATCATTTTGTACCAAAAAAAAATTATGAAGTTCACTCCGGTTCTATTTTAAAGAAAAGTGACAAGAAAGGTAGTCGGATACCTTTAATAGTAGTGTTCTGCGGACCCATGGTGGTTCACGGCAAACTTTCTAAGGAGTCCTTGAAGATCTCATGTGTAATACAGGGTGATTCAGAAAGGATGGGAAAACTTTAAGAGGTGATAGTACACACCAATACAAACAACTATCATCAAATAATGCATGGTCTAACATGAAACGGCCGCTCCGCAAATGTTAAAATGGTATTCTTGCTGAAATGTATCTGGAGAAAAAGAACACCATGCATGCAAATGTGACTTGAAGAAGAAGAAACCGTATGCAAATCTGCGCCACAGTGAATAAAAGGCGTGGACTCACTATTACTAAAATGCGCCATTATCCCGTACGCTACAAGTTAAAATGCTGGCGTCCGCGCCTTTTATTCACTGTGACGCAGATTTGCATACGGTTTCTTCTTCTTACCCAGGTTACATTTGCATGCATGATGTTCTTTCTCTCCCGATAAATTTCAACAAGAATACCGTTTTAACGTTTGCCGAGTGGCCGTTTCGAAACGCGCTAGCACGTTTGCATTTCATTTTAGACTATGCATTACTTGATGACAATTGTTGGTATTGGTGTGTACTATCACCTCTTAAAGTTTTTCCCACCTTTTCTGAATCACCCTGTATTCAATTGCCCGATTTTATATTCACTATTACTGTTCATTGTTTTCTTTATGAAAAAAGGACCAATATATAGCTCTTCTCTTAAAAAATATATACAGTGAAACCCCCCTTTACATACAGTACAGGATGTTTTAGAACTCATGACGCATACGTTAGGGGGAAACACAACTAGATAAGCACAAATCATCATACAACCCAATAAATATATACACGGCATTTTAGCTCAACGGGCTAAAAATGTTCTTTACAATAATATCTAGTATCCCCACGTGCAGCAAACGCTCATCACTCAGAATAAAATATCATAAATGAAAACAATGTAATAGTTACGATTGTATAAAGCCACATTATTCCTCTACGAATGATACCAAACATGCAGAGACGTGCGATAAATATAATGGATTAAAACTTAAGGTATGAGTATGCCACCCTCGACGTACTGAGTACGTATGACGGTGACACACGGTGATTCAGTCGTACGTATTGAATCTTGTTGTTATTGTTTTTTTTTATTTTGTAAAGTTGATTATTTTAAATTAGTCACTGATTTTTCGAAACTGCTTTTGACCATACCGTTCCTCGTTTTCCTAGAAACTCTTCCCAAATGGTACTTTTGAAAGAAGGAGCTGATGTTTCTCCAAGAATATAATTTCTTTTTTTGTTCAATAGTGTTCACAGTGGAGATAATAAACTTCGCCTTTTCTGCTGAAACTTCCTGCAAACTCAATATGGAACTGAAAACATCAGTTTTGTTGACTTTCTCGAAAAATTTCATCAACTTTTTTTTAATTTTTGTCACATAAGTATCTCCCTATGTGTCACAAAGTATGACATGAGGCAATTGCAATGATACAATCAACATTCGTATATACATATTTGCCGTGGGAAATATAGAAAATACAAATGAAAATAATTTATACAAGAGAAAAGTGATAGTTTTTTAAGAAAAAATATATAGCAATAAAAAATAATAATATTATATATATATATTATGAAAAACAAGTACAGTTATATGAAAAAAATAATAATGAAAATAAAAGTCAAATATTTCTCACGGCATTTTGCTTTTCAAGTCATTCCTTTCTGACGGTACATAAAATACCAAAATTCCGCTTATGAAAATATCATGGATGGCGTAATTGAAATTACCGTGTTTTAACGTGTTTTATATAAAGAACCCCTGATTTTTGGGTTTCAAACTTGAAAAGATGTTGGAAAAGATATATCTATAACATTATCCACGTATAGGAAACCATCTTATTTTTTGGAACCTAATTTTTGGCAAAAAACGGTTCCTTATAAAATACGGTATGTCTCTCGTCAATCTCAATCTTATATAATTTACGGGTTGCTCCAAGCCTTTTCCTTTTTTACTGTAAGATACAAACTATTTTCGGTATTTAGAATTGGCCAGTTGGTCATATTGTATGCATTTTATACATACACAAATCACTTTTTCATACGTGTCAGACTTGACCCGATTTCATCTTAGTTTCCCTTCAAGTATTTTTCTTTCCAATTAAAATTTTACTTTTTGGCCCGTAATATCGATCGGATCTTAATTTTAGACATTTGCGCAAATGAGATGCATTAAACGTGATAGCCCTATAAAACACCTCTTCGTTGGAAACTTTGAGTAAGGAATAAAACCCACCATATCTCAACGCTTTGGACTAGAACTTTAACAGAGGAAGAAATCGAAAAGGATAAGCAAAGGGGGATTTTCGTGCCAAGATAAAAGAGTGCCAAAAGAGAAATAATCTCTTGATATTGAGATTTAAGAAGAAATTCTGTTTTTGCCCGCAAGCTGATCTCAGAAAGAGAGTCTAGCTAGCTGCTGTGAGATTGGTGAACTACTGATACTTATGAAAAGAAAATCATGGTCTTCGCCAACAAAACTCAACCACCGACTTTGCCGATTGATTTTCGCTTAACCTGTGAGAAGTCGCTTTTTCTTTTCGCTATATATCTGCTGTTTTCGCTTCTTTCCTCCATCACTTATGCCATTTCTTCTCTTCTTATCTCGTATACACACATAACATAATAACAATAACAATAATAAAAAAAGGACGTTGAAAAATAGTGTTACGTATAAAGATCTTACGATGACTGTTTACCTCAAATATTGCTGAAGACGTTTTTGGACATTCTGCTGTATTCGGTTCTTGGAAAAGCAAAATTATACGTTTGAAATTTTTTTCTTCAGTTAGAAATCTCTCAACACATACCTAAATATACATAACATCAGGATCTTCGGAAACATTTCTGATGGAAATATTAAATTATAAAATCAATATTAATCAAAATAATGTCATTAAAAATGCTGTATTTTTCTATTCTTGCCTGATATAAGATACTTGTATGTAATTTTTTTTTTTGTTAAAATATAAAATCACTAGCTGTAATACCCGGCGCTGCCCGGGTTTTCGTCAATGACGCTTTTTGGATCACGTGATATCTCCCTTTTTCTTTGAGGGACATACAAACCGTGTCTAAGGTAACCAATATGAGAACCATCAAAATTAGATTTGAAAATTACATCAATAATCAGATTTCAATTTAAATTTTCTTAATTTTATGATGAGTTTCTTTCACTTCAGTCGAATTTATTTTCTTTTTCAACCGGGGACTTTTGATGTTTTTTTCCTTTCCTAAATTTGTTTCATCCTTATAGATCGACCTTTTGATTTGTTCCGGATAATGTCTCTCGCAAGCACTCGAGATGGCAAAGTACGAAGCAATTTTACGGAAAACACAGATTTATTTTACAGAACAGCTATGTACACGTATTCACAAGCAGTGGTTTCGACGAAACAAGCTAAACAGAGAGAGCGACCTATGTACAAAACCTCGTGTTCCAACGAAAATTCAAAAAACTGCTCATGGTTCTCTTTTGGTGATGCCACTTTATAGGACGGGAAAAGCTTACAGAGAATTCTACCATTTTCTCGGAAAATCCAATCCTTTCATTTGATGACATGGCATCGCCAAATCATCGCTGTTTCCAGATTTGCCAAATTTGTAATCAATTTGGCGAGATTTGAGAGAAATGTATAAATGATCATTTACAGGCGAAAAATGACATAATGCATAATAAGTAATGAGTATTTACATAATTTTTGTAACATTTTTTTTTGTACGACTCATTGTTGGGGCCCTCTGCGATTATCGGGCTTCTGAAAAACAGCAATGACAACTGTGTGTCTCAATGGATTCGATTGATCATAAAGTGTCAGCTTCTATCAAAAGAACACTTTTCTTGCTTCATTTCATTTCTCAGCGCTATAGAAGTAACCTCAGTTTTCTAGAACTTGTTCAGCGTTCTATTTGTTTTTTTCTTCCTGTAATTATCTGAGTGAATTTTTAAGTACAGCGCAAACGTCAAGTTGATGGGGCAGGTACAAGCTGAAAAAGAAAAAAACGTTTTAGATCTGTATATGTTTATGAAAACTTGGGAAATGAATAAAACTGGTTCCATAATCCGGAAGATTCCCTAATGACCCGGAATCGCCTAGGTCCTGAGGAGTCCAGAACTGGGAGGTCCTACTGTATTTTTCATTAATCTATTACAGTTTTCAGAAAGTTTTGTTTTTGTTATTGTATTTTATTAACATCTTTGTTTAGAATACAGAAATTACGTTTGTATTTTGAATAGATTTTTATTATTTTGTTTGCGATTTGTATAAATTTTAATTATTTTTGCATTTTGTGAAAATTTTAAGTAATAGAAAAGATTTCTAGTAATAGAAAAGAGGCAATTATGTTTCAGCCTGATGCTTCGCGTTTTTTTTAAATAAATAAATCATTACTTTCTATTAAAGAGCAGAAAAAAAAACGAAATATAGCATTTTCAATGATATAATTCTTATTAATATACATGAACATAAACATGAAGAATCTTATTCCTATTCAAAATTTTCCGAAGATACTGATTTAATGACCTATTAAATTGATCAAGTTTCTAACAATTAAAATAAATTTCAATAAATTTCATGATATAAAATATCTGTAATGCTTATAATATCTAAATATCTCTCGGTATATTGATTGTATTTATTAGTGATTTATTTCATTAGTTATATATTTTCTATAAAGCTAATGTAACTAATGAAATAAATCACCAATGAATACAATCAATATAACTACTAAAATTCAGCTAAAAAAACATAAATCCATGGAAAAAATTTAAACTATATCATTATAAGACATCGAAAATGACGTGGAAAAACGTAGAATAAATAAGATTTAGAAGGAGATTGTTCGTTTTTTTTTTTTCAAGCAAAGGGAAGAAGGAAACTTCCACAATAGAAGACACGCACCGAAAAAAAATCCTTCTCTTTATTCTTTTGAGAATAAAATAGAAGAGAAAAAAGGTTTAGAAAGAATAAGAGAAAAAAGGAGAGGAATATCATTATCGAAAACCTAAACCATGACAAATATCCTTACCCTAATTCAGTCTACTTTAATCGTTTAAAGAGAACAGGAAAGGTTAAGCGAATGCAAATCATGGTCCTCCATTGGAGAAGAGAACTTACTTCTCTTTTTGTATTTTAGATTTACTTTCCGCTGGTAAAAACGGTTCCAATGCTGAGCATCAATTCTTTTCGAAAAGGGAAAACTTCAAATCGATTCGGAGCAATTCCGAGTCCCAATGTCGTCAATCTTCGAGAAATCTCAATTTCAAGAACGCGATCCTTCAAGCAAATCTAAAAAGAAGAGGAATAAGAAAAGAAGGGAAAAAAAAATTGGAGATAAGAAAAGAAATAAGGAAGAAAAAGATCCATATGGAGAACAGAGACCAATGAGAGAGTAAGTGAGTGACGTTCTCTTGCTGTCCCGAATATATATTCATGGTTTCTTTTCATTTCCTAGCTTGGTGTAGAGTGGATTTCCCCCACCGAAATTTCGACTCGAGGAAAATCCTGGAAAATTTTCTTGTGTGTGTGTGTGGTTCTATTTTACTTTTATAAGTATATTATATTCCATTTACAGTACATGCAATTTATTTATTTATTTTAGAGTAGATCACGGTGTTTTGTTAATAAATGGTTTATGAGAAGTCATGATGTTCCTAGATGAGTGTTTTAATATGGTTTTTTTTTTGTTTCTAGGTTCAGAAAATTTTTTTAAAATGTTTCTTTTTTTGACGTGATGATACTGGGAACATTCGCAAAAAGTTGCCTGACGAAATTCTTTAAATGCTCATATTGCAAAAAGTACGTAACACACAAGTCAAAAGTAATGATATCGTCAGATGCGCATGGTAAAGATGCACCCAATATGATATCACTCCGGTTTCAATATCTCGTCCCGTCTGAGCACCAGGCCCCAATGTCCTGATACGTAACAAATTTTTTTCCGCTATATCTCGAGCAGTTTACAACAAAAGCAGACAACATTGGTGACGTTTGTTAGCTATTCGAAATATTTAGCCGATGATAATGTACCTAGCATACTTGTACCTAACACACGATTCAAAGCACGAAAAACGTATTCACGTCAGAATTTGCAACCGTATTTATGAAACAGCCTATCCCAATTTTTTATCTTGTAGAATTTTTTGAAAGAGAGATAAGATAGCATATGAGAGATCTTATATGTAATTATAGAAAAAATGAAAGAATAAACATATCTATTCAACGCATAGAGAATTTTTAAATTAACGAAATTTTAATTATTTTGTCTTCTTATCATCATTCTGGTGACAAGGGTTGTTCTGTTCATGTGCGACAGATCTCCGTTAATAAAAATCTGAATTTTCACAACAGAATTTTAATAATTTTAATATAAGGGTTGTTTGCAAAATATACAATATCCACTCTTATCGCTGTCCAATAGCTAATTCCTAAATCGTTTATCTTAGAACAATAGTACTTAAAAATGGTATTCTTGGAGAGTTTTCAGGGGTGTCTGTGATCCTGGATGATGTAACAAAATAATTTTTTTTCCTACATTATTATATGCTAAACATAATTCTGAAAAGTGGCCCGTGGCCATACTGACAAAGACGGAGTTGGGGACGGTT